>NC_084748.1:21432436-21444936 GCF_033978785.1 Entelurus aequoreus
GGTGCACAAGGAATACAATTTGAAACGTCATTATACAACTAGACATGCTGAGGAGTATGCAAAATACCAGGGAGATGAGAGAGTGAACCGGGTTGCAAATTTTAGAACCAGTCTACTGAGGCAACAACATTTCGTCAAGAAAGCAAGCGAAAAGAGCGATGCAGCAGTCAAAGCTAGCTACATGGTGAGTTAGATGGTTGCTAGGGCGGGAAAGCCATTCAAAGAAGGTGAATTCATTAAAAAGTGCATGTTAGATTTTTTTTAAGAAATCTTTTTTTGCGGCCCAGCCTCACCCAGTTTCTGCATCCAGTGGCCCCCAGGTAAATTGATTTTGAGACCCCTGTTGTAAACAATGTGCAGATGTGACGAGCTCCACAACCTGTGACGTCATGCTACTTCCTGTACAGGCAAGCTTTTTTATCAGCGACCAAAAGTTGCAAACTTTATCGTCAATGTTCTCTACTAAATCCTTTCAGCAAAAATATGGCAATATTGCGAAATGATCAAGTATGACACATAGATTGGACCTGCTATCCCCGTTTAAATAAGAAAATCGCATTTCAGTAGGCCTTTAAACTGCCTTAAGTTGTTGCTCAGATTAAATACAATGACAAAACTTTTCTTCGACATATAAAAAGTGCAACATTAAACCGTTTCAAGTCAATTCATCATGCTTAATTTATTACAGCATTTGGGAAGCCTGTAGTTGATTTTTATTATGTAAATGTTATATTTTTATCAAGATGTGATAGCAGGGATCCTGCCATTCAAAACTAGGCTGCTGCATTACTAATGATTAATGCAACTATAGCTGAAAAAATAGTACAATAGCAATAGGAGAGACTATTCATCCCTGAACACCATGGAGTTCATGTAAAGTGAAATAACAGACAGACGGCTTTGCTGTCCGTAACGCACGCACGCACGCACGCACGCACGCACGCACGCACACACACACACACAATCACACACCCACTGCAAAATGAGCTAACGTTACGCTAAAAGCTAATTAGCCTTCACCTCAAGCCAGGACTGCGAGCGAGCTGAGCTGCCGTTTAGGTTTCTAGAACGTCAACGGGCTCATAGTGATGTTACTAGTAGTTGACTGGGAGGTGTTTATTACAATTTGGGGAGAGTCCGCTGCCTTATGCTCACCTGCTAAACACCTACCTGCTCGACGCTGGAGCACTGATTCCATGTGCTCTGAATACGCACTGCGATTAGCTGTTACCGCTCTGAATACACACCGCTGATTGGTTACACACGGAGCGGTAACAGCCAATCAGATGGTTGTGTGGGTGGGACAATGCTGGGTGCTGTGTAGAGTACTGACAGACACATAGGCAGAACGCGGAGCAGCTTGTTAAGACTAGCTTTTGGCTGCTTAATATGGTCGTGTGGAAACTCATTCGGTACACCTCCGAACCGAACCGAAACCCCCGTATCGAAACGGTTCAATACAAATACACATACGTTACCCACCTAGTACATATGTATATATATATGTACCGTATTTTCCGCACTATAAGGCGCACCTAAAAACCAAACATTTTCTCAAAAGCTGACAATGCGCCTTATAATCCGGTGCGCCTTATATATGGACCAATATTGAGCCACAACAAACCTAAAATTAATTTTCATAAAGTTTAGGTCTCGCAACTACGGTAAACAGCCAACTTCTTTTTCCCCGTAGAAGAAGAAGCGCTTCTTCTTCTACGGTAAACAGCCACCAGCTTAATTTTCCCCCGTAGACGAAGAAGCGCACGGTGCATGCTGGGATATGACGTTTCATTTCCATTTGTGTGTTTCTGTAAAGACCCCAAAATGGCTCCTACTAAGAGACAGGCTTACGACGCAGAGTTCAAACTCAAGGCAATCAGTCATGCAGTAGAACACGGGAATAGAGCAGCAGCAAGAGAATATAACATAAACGAATCAATGGTGCGTAAGTGGAGGAAGCAACAAGATGACCTGCGCCAAGTAAAGAAGACAAAACAGAGTTTCCGAGGGAACAAGGCAAGATGGCAACAGTTGGAGGACAAACTCGAACAGTGGGTTGTTGAGCAGAGAGCAGCAAGCAGAAGTGTCAGTACCATCACAGCGCTAGCAAGCAAATTTAACATGGATGATTTTAAAGGCGGTGCTTCTTGGTGCTTTCGGTTTATGAAAAGACGTAATCTCTCCATCCGCACACGAACTACTGTTTCACAGCAACTGCCAAAAGACTTCCAAGAAAAGCTGGCTAGTTTCCGCGCATAATGCAAAAACAAGATTACTGAAAAAAAGATCCGGCCAGAGCACATCATCAACATGGACGAGGTTCCACTCACCTTTGACATTCCTGTGAACCGCACTGTGGATACAACGGGAGCACTTACGGTAAATATTCGCACCACAGGGAATGAGAAGTCGTCCTTCACTGTAGTTCTAGCTTGCCATGCTAATGGCCAGAAACTTCCACCCATGGTTATATTCAAAAGGAAGACCTTGCCAAAAGAAAACTTTCCAGCCGGCGTCGTCATCAAAGCTAACTCGAAGGGATGGGTGGATGAAGAAAAGATGAGCGAGTGGTTGAGAGAAATTTACGTGAAGAGACCGGGTGGCTTTTTTCACACAGCTCCGTCCCTATTGATCTACGAATCCATGCGCGCCCACATCACAGATGGTGTCAAAAAACAAGTGAAGCACACTATTTCAACACTCGCCATCATTCTGGGTGGATTGACAAAAGAACTCCAGTCGCTGGATATTGGTGTCAACAGGGCATTCAAAGCTAGACTGCGAACTGCGTGGGAACAGTGGATGACAGAAGGCGAACACACGTTCACCAAGACAGGGAGACAGCGCCGGACGACATACGCCACTATCTGCCAGTGGATTGTAAATGCCTGGGCGGATATATCAGTCTCAACTGTGGTCCGAGCTTTCAGGAAGGCAGGAATTGTCACTGAACTGCTAGACAACAGCAGCGACACTGACTCCATTAATGACTTCGACGAGACGGAGCCGGCCATTTTGGATGCCGTATTCGCCCAACTTTTTAATTCGGACACTGAAGAAGAATAATTTGAGGGATTTCATGAAGTGAGCTTTAAATGTTTATTTTGTGTGTTGTGTTGTGTGACATTAACGTTTGAGCAACGTTGAGTTATTGATATTGCAATTGCTCTGCACTATTTTGAGTGTTACTATTTTGTGATTGCACGTTTGATTTACCGTAACACGAGTAAATCAGCTGTTTATTCATTTTGGGAGTGAACAGAGTTGTTAGAACGCTGGTTTGTAATACAAACCCCGTTTCCATATGAGTTGGGAAATTGTGTTAGATGTAAATATAAACGGAATACAATGATTTGCAAATCATTTTCAACCCATATTCAATTGAATGCACTACAAAGACAAGATATTTGATGTTCAAACTCATAAACTTCATTTTTTTTTGCAGATAATAATTAACTTAGAATTTCATGGCTGCAACACGTGCCAAAGTAGTTGGGAAAGGGCATGTTCACCACTGTGTTACATGGCCTTTCCTTTTAACAACACTCAGTAAACGTTTGGGAACTGAGGAGACACATTTTTTAAGCTTCTCAGGTAGAATTCTTTCCCTTTCTTGCTTGATGTACAGCTTAAGTTGTTCAACAGTCCGGGGGTCTCCGTTGTGGTATTTTAGGCTTCATAATGCGCCACACATTTTCAATGGGAGACAGGTCTGGACTACAGGCAGGCCAGTCTAGTACCCGCACTCTTTTACTATGAAGCCACGTTGATGTAACGTGGCTTGGCATTGTCTTGCTGAAATAAGCAGGGGCGTCCATGGTAACGTTGCTTGGATGGCAACATATGTTGCTCCAAAACCTGTATGTACCTTTCAGCATTAATGGCGCCTTCACAGATGTGTAAGTTACCCATGTCTTGGTAAAGGGTAAATGGGTTGTACTTGTATAGCGCTTTTCTACCCCTTTTTAAGGAGCCCAAAGCGCTTTGACAGTATTTCCACATTCATCCATTCACACACACATTCACACACTGATGGAGGGAGCTGCCATGCAAGGCGCTAACCAGGACCCATCAGGAGCAAGGGTGAAGTGTCTTGCCCAATGACACAATGGATGTGACTAGAATGGTAGAAGGTGGGGATTGAACCAGTAACCCTCAGATTGCTGGCACGGCCACTCTCCCAACTTCGCCACGCTGTCCCCCAATGACAATAATACTATTAATAATAATATCCATCAATAATGGGAATAATAATAATGAAATAATAATATAACTAATACACCCCCATACCATCACAGATGCTGGCTTTTCAACTTTGCGCCTATAACAATCCGGATGGTTCTTTTCCTCTTTGGTCCGGAGGACACGACGTCCACAGTTTCCAAAAACAATTTGAAATGTGGACTCGTCAGACCACAGAACACTTTTCCACTTTGTATCAGTCCATCTTAGATGAGCTCAGGCCCAGCGAAGCCGACGGCGTTTCTGGGTGTTGTTGATAAACGGTTTTCGCCTTGCAAAGGAGAGTTTTAACTTGCACTTACAGATATAGCGACCAACTGAAATTACTGACAGTGGGTTTCTGAAGTGTTCCTGAGCCCATGTGGTGATATCCTTTACACACTGATGTCGCTTGTTGAGGGATCGAAGGTCACAGGCTTAGCTGCTTACGTGCAGTGATTTCTCCAGATTCTCTGAACCCTTTGATGATATTACGGACCGTAGATTGTGAAATCAGAATCAGAATAGTTTTATTGCCATTGTTTGAGAACGGGTTCACAAACTAGGAATTTTTCTTGGTGCAATCGTGCAACATAAAACACATATAACACATATTTGGTAATAAAAAGAGCTGTAACTGAGCTATCAGATCATGTTATAGACTTAGAAGGAATTCAAGGAGCTACTGTTTGGAGTTATTGTTCATTTGCCTGATGGCCGAGGGGAAAAAACTGTTCAGGTGGCGGGAGGTGTGGGTCCGGATGGAGCGTTGTCTCCTGCCTGAGGGGAGAGGGGAGAATAATTTGTGTCCAGGGTGAGAAGAGTCAGCTGTGATCCGACCCACACGCCTCCTGGTCCTGGAGGAGAACAAGTCCTGGAGGGATGGGAGCCTGCAGCCAATCACCTTCTCAGCAGCACGTACAATCCGCTGCAGTCTATGCTTATCCTGGACTGTGGCGCCGGGGAACGACACTGTGATGGAGGAGGTCAGGATGGACTGAGTAAAACTGCACCAGCATCTCGGTCGGCACCTTAAGTTTCCTCAGCTGCCGCAGGAAGTACATCCTCTGCTGCGCCTTCTTGATGAGGGAGCTGATGGTCGGCTCCCATTTGAGGTATTGGGTGATGGTGGTGCCCAAGAAACGGAAGGAGCCCACAATGGGGACGGGGGTGGAAGAGTCAATCAGGGTGAGGGGGGATGGTGGGGCTGTGACTTTCCTGAAGTCCATGATCATCTCCACTGTTTTCTGGGCGTTCAGCTCCAGGTTGTTGAGGCTGCACCAGGACGTCAGCCGGTCCACCTCTCTCCTGTAGGCGGACTCATCGCCATCCGAGATGAGCCCGATGAGGGTGGTGTCATCCTCAAACTTGAGCAGTTTTACGGATTGGTGACTGGAGGTGCAGCAGTTTGTATACAGGGAGAAGGCCAGGGGGAGAGTACACAGCCCTGAGGAGTACCAGTGTTCGTGGTTCGACTGTCCGAGACAATCTTCCCCAGCCGCACGTGCTGTCTTTGGTCTGTCAGGAAGTCATTGATCCAACTGCAGAGGGAGTCGGGCATGCTGAGCTGGCGGAGCTTGTCTTGTAGCAGTTCAGGGAGGATGGTGTTGAAGGTAGAGCTGAAGTCCACAAACAGGATCCTAGCGTAGGTTCCTGGGGAGTCCAGATGCTCCAGGATGAAGTGGAGGGCCAGGTTCACTGCATCATCCACAGACCTGTTGGCTCTATAGGCGAACTGCAGTGGGTCCAGGAGGGGGGCGGTGATGTCCTTGTGGTGGGGCAGGACCAAGCGCTCAAAGGACTTCATGACCACAGACGTCAGCGCGACCGGCCTGTAGTCATTTAGTCCTGTGATACGTGCTTTCTTGGGGACAGGGACAATGGTGGAGGTCTTAAAGCAGGACGGCACGCGGCATAGCTCCAGAGAGGTGTTAAAAATGTTAGTGAAGACAGGAGCCAGCTGATCCTTACAGTGTCTGAGAGTGGAGGGGGAGACACCATCCGGCCCGGGGGCCTTCCGCGTATTCAGCTTCAAGAACTGCCGGCGTACATCCTCTTCTCGGATGGAGAGGGCCTTTACAGTCCTGTGATGTCCTTGGTGTCCTTTGAGTCCTTTAACTCCTTTAATGAAGTGCTGGCATTGGTGGGGAGGGTGATGGTGGGGAGAGCAGGGCTTTGATGAGCTGAAGGCCGTTCATGACGACAGTAATGTGTGTTGAGGTCCTGAGCGAGAGTCCGGTCATTCAGAGTCTGGGGGGTTTTGGGCTTATAGTTCGTAAGGGCCCTTAGACATCTCCTAACGGCCGCAGAATCATTGGAGCGGAACTGTTCCTGTAGACGGTTAGAGTACACAGATTTAGCTTTCTCCACTTCCCTGTTGAAGTGGTACTTTGCTTCTCTGTATGTACTCCGGTCCCCGTTTCTCCACGCAGCCTCCTTCTTCTTGCGCAGCTGTCAGAGCTTGGGTGTGAACCAGGGTTTGTCGTTGTTATAACAAACCCTGGTGCGCGTTGGAATGATGCGTGCCTCATTGAACTGTATGTATGAGGTCACAGTGTCCGTATACTTGTCCAGATTGTCCGTGGCCGCTCCAATTGCCTGCCAGTCTGTCGTCTCCCAACATGCACGCAACTCATACACAGACTCGGCGGTGAAACACTTAACCCTTGTGTGGTGTTCGGGTCTGTGGGACCCGTTTTCGATTTTTATTAAAAGAAAAATGATATAATTAATTAATTTTTCAAACTGAGACTCACTGGCTTTGGCTCATTTTATGTGAAGAACATATATCAGAATACATATTTAATGAACACACACCATACACCCCCCCTACACATTTCTATTACATATAAGATGTTCGGGTCCACTAGACCCGGGGCTAATAGAAGTGTGGAAATTGATGTTCTGTGTACCACACACACGCAGCCAGCCACCCACCTACACACACACACACACACACACACACACACACACACACACACACACACACACACACACACACACACACACACACACACACACACACACACTGCCTAGACAGGGATAGGACAGAGTGTAGGTACACAGAACATCAGAGGGTCAAATGTGCGAGAAAATGAGAGCAGACAGTGTTGACAAACAATGTTGCAACCTTGTGTGGGAACCGCAGGTGCAGAAACACAAAAGAAGAATCCCTGTGGGATGCAGAAACTGGCAGAGAATTTTCCATGCAACGTTCATATTGTTGTTACTCAGCCAGTGTTTGTTGGTCTTAGACTTAGACTTACGTTTTATTGTCATTCAAATTTGAACTTTACAGTACAGATAAGAACAACATTTTGTTGCATTAGCTCATGGTAGTGCAGGATAAAAAAAGCAATAAGGTGCAGATATAAATAAATAGATCACTGTACAGATAAATATATTGCACTTTTGCATATGCACCCACATTTATGAATGTATGTTATATTGTCTTTATATTCCAGCGAGTTGATCCATTTTTTGGGGGGGGAATTGAGGGGATTATTAAGATGCGTTCAAGAGTCTTATGGCCTGAGGGAAGAAGCTGTTACAGAACCTGGAGGTTCTGCTACGGAGGCTGCGGAACTTCTTTCTAGAGTCCAGCAGTGAAAACAGTCCTTGGTGGGGGTGGGAGGAGTCTCTGCAGATTTCCTGAGCCCTGGTCAGGCAGCGGCTTTTTGTCATCTCCTGGATAGGAGGAAGAGGATTCCTGATGATGTTTTCCGCCGTTCTCACCACTCTCTGGAGAGACTTCCAGTCTGAGGCACTGCAGGCTCCAGTCCAGATAGAGATGCTGTTGGTCAGTAGGCTCTCTATAGTGCCTCTGTAGAATGTGGTGAGAATGGGGGAGGGAGCTGTGCTCTTTTCATCAGTCGCAAAAAGTGCATGCGCTGCTGAGCTCTTTTTACAAGAGCTCCGGTGTTTAGGGACCAGGTCATATTGTCAGTTATCTGCACCCCCAGGAACTTGGTGCGTCTTACCATCTCCACCGCTGTGCCGTTGATGAAGAGTGGAGCGTGGTTGGACTGGTGCTTCCTGAAGTCGACAATGATCTCCTTGGTCTTGTCGATGTTCAGGACCAGGTTATTGGTTCTGCACCAGTCAACCAGATGGTTCACCTCCCTGTAGTCTATGTCATTGTTGTCACGGATGAGGCCCACTACTGTCGTGTCGTCCGCATACTTCACAATGTGGTTAGTAGTGGACCTGGCGCAGCAGTCATGAGTCATCCACGTGAACAGCAGCGGACTCAGGACGCAGCCCTGGGGGGAGCCGGTGCTCAGGGAGATGGCACTGGAGGTGTTGTCGCCCACTCTCACAGACTGGGGTCTGTCTGTGAGGAAGTCAAGCAGCCAGTTGCATAGGGGGGCTCTGAATCCAAGGGGGGCCAGTTTGCTCACCAAGTGCTGCGGGATGATGGTGTTGAATGCCGAGCTGAAGTCCAGGAACAACATCCGCACGTGTGTGTCCTTTCCTTCCAGATGTTTTAGGCTCAGGTGGAGTGCAGAGGAGATGGCGTCCTCTGTGGAGCGGTTAGGGCGATAAGCAAACTGGTATGGGTCGAATGTGGGGGGGAAGTCCGGAGACAATGTATTCCTTTAACAGCCGGGCGCTATAGCTCGGTTGGTAGAGTGGCCGTACCAGCAACTTGAGGGTTCCAGGTTCGATTCCCGCTTCCGCCATCCTAGTCACTGCCGTTGTGTCCTTGGGCAAGACACTTTACCCACCTGCTCCCAGTGCCACCCACACTGGTTTAAATGTAACTTAGATATTGGGTTTCACTATGTAAAGCGCTTTGAGTCACTAGAGAAAGCGCTATATAAATATAATTCACTTCACTTCACTTCTTGAAGCACTTCATTACATATGTTTTTTGGGATAAGGTAAACATTTGTTCACTATTTTAACATAAAAGTGTTTGATTGGGAGGCATTAAAAGCCACAAAATGCAACGGGTCCATCAGACCCACAAACCCTGGCTGAGTAACAACAATATGAACACCACATAAGGGTTAATGGTCCTCATAACAGGTTTAGACAGTTTCAGTCTCTGTCTGTATGAAGGGATTAAGTGCACCATCACGTGATCTGATAGTCCAAGAGCAGCACGCGGGACTGCATGAAAAGCCTTGCCCAATGTAGTGTAGCAATGATCAAAAGTGTTCTCCTCTCTGGTCGGGCATTTAATAAACTGTCTATTCTTTGGTAATTCCTGGCTCAAATTTCCCTTGTTAAAGTCACCAAGCACGATAACAAGTGAGTCAGGAAAAGACCGTTCCACATGTAAGATCTGTCCTGCAAGCGCGCGCTGAGCGTCACGCACGTCCGCGCCGTGCGGGATGTAAACAGCCACCAGAATGAATGAAACAATCTCACGCGGTGTGTACAAGGGCTTACAGTGGATGAAGATATATTCCAGAGAAGTGGAGGAGTGTTTGGAAATCACTGTCACGTCTGTACACCAGCAGTTGTTAAAAGTTAAAGTTAAAGTACCAATGATTGTCACGCACACACTAGGTGTGGTGAAATTTGTCCTCTGCATTTGACCCATCCCCTTGATCACCCCCTGGGAGGTGAGGGGAGCAGTGGGCAGCAGTTGACAAAGAAGCAGACTCCACCGCCTCTTTTTTTGCCGGAGAGCGTTGCGTCTCTGTCTGCACGGAGAAGATGAAAGCCATCCAGTTGCACCGCGCTGTCCGGCAAAAAAATCCCTAAATTCCTTGCAATAGCTGGTTGAGAAAGGTTTTTCTTAAACTGTTCAACAATTTGCTCACGTATTTGTTGACAAAGTGGTGACCCTCGCCCCATCCTTGTTTGTGAATGACTGAGCATTTCATGGAATCTACTTTTATACCCAATCATGGCACCCACCTGTTCCCAATTTGCCTGTTCACCTGTGGGATGTTCCAAATAAGTGTTTGATGAGCATTCCTCAACTTTATCAGTATTTATTGCCACCTTTCCCAACTTCTTTGTCACGTGTTGCTGGCATCAAATTCTAAAGTTAATGATTATTTGCAAAAAAACAATTTTTTTATCAGTTTGAACATCAAATATGTTGTCTTTGTAGCATATTCAACTGAATATGGGTTGAAAATGATTTGCAAATCATTGTATTCCGTTTACATTTACATCTAACACAATTTCCCAACTCCTATGGAAACGGGGTTTGAATATTAATAAAGTTTGACTGACCTATCTGACTGTTTTGTTGACATTCCCTTTCGCAGCTCCAGCTAATGGATGCATAGGTGTGCATTATAATCCGGTGCGCCTTATATGTGAACAAAGTTTTGAAATATGCCATTCATTGAAGGTGGGCCTTATAATCCAGTGCGCCTTATAGTGCGGAAAATACGGTATATATGTGTGTGTGTATATATATATATATATATATATATATATATATATATATATATATATATATATATATATATATATATATATATATATATGTGTGTGTATATGTATACACAGTTCAATCAACACAGAAAAAATAACTTAGTTGTTAACTGTAGGCCAATAATGCTTGTCTTTCTCACAGACAGACACACGCACACAAACACACACTGCACAGTAAGCTAACGTTACGCTAAAAGCTAATTAGCCTTCACCTCAAGGACTGCAAGCGAGCTGAGCTGCCGCTTATGTTTCTAGAACGTCAACGGGCTCATAGTGATGTTCCTAGTAGTTGACTGGGAGGTGTTTATTATAATTTGGGGAGACTCCGCTGCTCTATGCTCACCTGCTAAACACCTATCTGCTCACCACACCGTCTCTCCTCTATGCCTGTGCCGTGAGCACTGACTCCATGCGCACTGAATACGCACTGCTGATTGGTTGTTACAAGCACTCTGAATACGCACTGCTGATTGACTGTTACATGCGCTCTGAATACGCACTGCTGATTGGCTGTTACATGTGCTCTGAATACGCACTGCTGATTGGCCAATCAGATGGTTCTGTGGGTGGGACAATGCTGGGTGCTGCAGAGACATACTGACAGAGGCAGAGCAGTACGAAGCGTAGCAGCTTGTTAAGACTTTAGTTTAGGCTGTGGCTCTTTGTTGTTAAGGCGGCCGCCTTAACAACAAAGCGCTGCGGAAAACCCTGATATATATATGTACACACATATATATATATATATATATATATATATATATATATATATATATATGTATATGTATATATATATATATATATGTATATATATATATATATATATGTAAGTATATATATATATATCATATATATATATATATATATATATATATATATATATGTAAGTATATATATATATATATATATATATATGTATATATATATGTATATATATATATATGTATATATATATGTATATATATATATATGTATATATATATATATATATATATATATATGTATATATATATATATATATATATATGTATACACACACATATATATATATATATATATATATATATATATATAGATACATTAATGTGTGTGTATACATGTATATGTATGCATATATGTATGCATATATATATATATATATATATATATATATATATATATATATATATATATATATATATATACAAACCCCGTTTTCATATGAGTTGGGAAATTGTGTTAGATGTAAATATAAACGGAATACAATGATTTGCAAATCATTTTCAACCCATATTCAGTTGAATATGCTACAAAGACAACATATTTGATGTTCAAACTGATAAACATGTATTTTTTTGCAAATAATCATTAACTTCAGAATTTGATGCCAGCAACACGTGACAAAGAAGTTGGGAAAGGTGGCAATAAATACTGATAAAGTTGAGGAATGCTCATCAAACACTTATTTGGAACATCCCACAGGTGTGCAGGCTAATTGGGAACAGGTGGGTGCCATGATTGGGTATAAAAACAGCTTCCCAAAAAATGCTCAGTCTTTCACAAGAAAGGATGGGGCGAGGTACACCCCTTTGTCCACAACTGCGTGAGCAAATAGTCAAACAGTTTAAGAACAACGTCTCTCAAAGTGCAATAGCAAGAAATTTAGAGATTTCAACATCTACGGTCCATAATATCATCAAAAGGTTCAGAGAATCTGGAGAAATCACTCCACGTAAGCGGAATGGCCGGAAACCAACATTGAATGACCGTGACCTTCGATCCCTCAGACGGCACTGTATCAAAAACCGACATCAATCTCTAAAGAATATCACCACATGGGCTCAGGAACACTTCAGAAAACCACTGTCACTAAATACAGTTGGTCGCTACATCTGTAAGTG
>NC_084748.1:21449936-21452436 GCF_033978785.1 Entelurus aequoreus
ATTAATGGCTGAGGGGCGGTTGAGAACACCGTGGAAGTGCTCAGCCCAGCGCTCAAGGATCTTCTCTCTGTCTGTGACCAGTGTGCTGCCATCAGCACTGAGGAGAGGAGGAGATCCTGATGTTGTGGGCCCGTAGATGGCTTTGAGGGTGCTGTAGAACTTCTTGTTGTCATTCTGGTCTGCATAGGACTGGATCTCGTCAGATTTTCGGCAAAGCCAGTCGTCCTGCATCCGACGCAGCTCCCGCTGGATGGTTGCTTTGATGTTCTTGAGGGCAGACTGTTTTTGAGAGGATGTTGGATCACTGAGGTGGGCTTTGTGCAGACGATGTTTCTCCTGGAGAAGATCTCAGATGTGATCATCGTTCTCATCAAACCAGTCCTGTTGCCTGCGGGCTGTAGGTCCTACTGCATTGAGAGCAGCAGTGTAGACGGTGTCTCTGAACGCAGCCCAGTCCTCCTCGAGATTTCCTGAGGGTTTCAGGTCCTGCAGTTTGCTGGTGAGCTCTTCAGTCAGGGATTGTGTGACAGAGGCATTGGTGAGCCTGGAAACGTTCAAGCGCTTCGGAAATTTGGAACCTTGAGGCCTTCTGGGAGGATGGATCTTGATGTTCAGCTTAGACACAAGGAGCCTATGGTCAGTCCAGCACTCTGCACCGCACACCGCCTTTGTAACCCTGACATCCTGTCTGTCCCTTTGCCTCACGATGACATAGTCCAGTAGGTGCCAGTGTCTTGAGCGGGGATGCATCCATGAGGTCCTGTTGCGCTTTGGGAGGCTGAAAACTGACTTGGTGATCAAGAGCTCATGTGCCGCACAGGTCTCCAGCAGAAGGGTGCCATTGCTGTTACAGCTGCCCTTGCCATGTTTGCCGAGGACTCCTTCCCATGACTTGTGATCAGTGCCCGACCCTGGTATTGAAGTCACAGAGGATGATGAGCTTGTCTGCCCTGGGCACTGCCGCGATGGTAGCGTTCAGGTCTTCATAGAACCTCTCCTGCACATCGTCTATGTTCGTCATCGTGAGGGCATAGGCACTGATGAGTGTGGCACAGTGTTTTCCTGGAAGAGGCAGGCGCAGCGTCATCAGGCGGTCACTGACACCTTTGGGAAGTGCAGCCAGCTTACTGACCAAGTTGATTTAATGGCAAAGCAAACTCCTGCCTCACGCCGCTGTGCTGCAGTGCGGCCTATCCAGAAGAACGTGTAGCCTGCACCAGTCTCTGTCAACTGTCCCTCTCCAGCTAGACGTGTCTTGCTGAGAGCAGCGATCTGGATGCCGTACCGGTCCAGCTCTCTGGCGATCAGGGCAGTTCTCCCCTCAGGTCTTGATCGGTCACCAGCCCTATCAAGAAGTGTGCACACATTCCAAAATACTAGCAGTACCACATCACTAGCAAGATAAATCACTGTTGTTATTAGAATTTCAACTTCTACACTGCAAGTAAGTTTCTAGAAAGTTTAGTAAAGGTATAGAAAACCAACAGACCAAACAGGCATTACGTGCATACTGCTGATTCTGTGAAACTGAATCATTTACTGAAAGAGGGCGTGTTCAAAAAAATAGCCGTGCGTAGTTCAATTAGTGAGGTCATTGATTATGTGGGTAAAAAGGTGGCCCTTATTTAAGGATCAAGGCAACTGACGCTGCATATGCTGGCTGTGCATTTGTCCTTGAAAAACAGAGTAAAATGGGTTGTTGAAGACACTGTTCAGAAGAAGAGCGTTCTTTGATTAAGAATTGAATAAAAGAGGGGAAAACCTATAAAGAAGTGCAGAAAATGATAGGCTGTTCAGCTAAAATGATATCAAACACTTTAAAATGGCAGCCAAAACCAAAAGGCGAGGAAGAAAAAGAAAAAGGACTATTGAAATGGATGGGAGAATAACCAAAATGGCAAAGGCTCAGCCAATGATCAGCTCCAGGAGGATCAAAAAAGAGCTAAGATGGCCTGTGAGTATTGTAACAATCAGACCACGTCTATGTGAAGCCAAGCTACCAGCAAGAAGCCCCCGCAAAGACCAGCAAGAAGCCCCCGCAAAGTCCCATTGTTAAAAAAAAAGACATGTGCTGAAGCGGTTACAATTTGCCAAAGAACACATTGACTGGCCTAAAAAGAAATGGCGTAATATTTGGGGACTGATGAGAGTAAGATTGTTCTTTTTGGGTTTAAGGGACACAGACAGTTTGTCAGACGCCCTGCAAACACTGAATTCAAGCATAAAAATTCATAAAAAATGCTGTTCATGAGGTAAAACCAAAAAATGCATAGGAATTGTGGAACGTAGTACAATTGTCTTGGGCTGCAATACCTGTCGACTCCATGTGCCACAGATGTGAAGCAGTTATCAGAAACCGTGGTTATGCAACTAAATTATAGTTAATAATTCTAAGGAAAGTTGAATCTGCAAGCCTTTCTTAGTTTATACAGTACATTTCAGTTTTGTAAAGAAATATGTCAACACTGCTATTTTTTTGTTTTATATTTTTTGACTTTCT
>NC_084748.1:21459936-21504936 GCF_033978785.1 Entelurus aequoreus
GCCCTGACGTCCTAGGTCATGAAGGTCCTCGAGAAACTTGTGCTGGATCAGCTGAGACTCCTGGTGGCTCCTTCCCTGGATCCTCTACAGTTTGCATATCAGCCCCATGTAGGAGTGGATGATGCTGTTATGTACCTGCTGCATCATGCTCACTCTCACCTGGATGGTGGGAAGGGCACTGTGAGGATCATATTCTTTGATTTCTCCAGTGCCTTTAACACCATTCAGCCAATTCTGATGAGTGACAAGTTGCTCAGGATGGGTGTCAGTTCATCCATTGTCTCCTGGATCACTGATTACTTGTCTGACAGGCCCCAGTTTGTGCGACTGGGGAGCTCCCTGTCGGATACTATGGTCAGTGGTGTAGGTGCTCCACAGGGGACCGTCCTGTCTCCTTTCCTGTTCACCCTGTACACCTCAGACTTCCAGTACAGTTCCAGGTCCTGCCACCTGCAGAAATACTCTGACGACTCTGCTGTTGTCGGGTGTATCAGAGAGGGACAGGAATTGAAGTACAGGACACTGATCGCTGACTTTGTAGAGTGGTCTCAGGCGAACTATCTGCTCCTTAATGTGGACAAGACCAAGGAGCTGGTCATCGACTTCAGGAAGAGAATGACCCCGGTGGAGCCCATCAAGATCCAGGGCTGGGAGGTGGCAGTAGTGGGGCAGTATAAGTACCTGGGAGTCCATTTGAACAGCAGACTGGACTGGAAGGACAACTGCAAAGCTGTTTACAAGAAGGGCATGAGCAGACTCTTTTTCCTGAGGAAGCTTAGGTCCTTTAATGTGTGCAGCAAGCTGTTGGAGATATTTTATCAGTCTGTTTTGGCCAGTGCCCTGTACTTTGCAATGGTTTGTTGGGGGAGCAGCACCAGCAAAAGGGACTCAAACTGGATTGACAAACTGATCCGGAAAGCCGGCCAAACTATTGGCACGCAGTTGGAGGCGTTTGTGTCAATGAGGGACAGGAAGACACTGGACAACCTGCTAGCCATCTTGGACAATCCTGCCCACCCACTCCACCTGCCAATTGAGGGACAGCGGAGTTCATACTCCAACAGGCTCCTTCAGCTTCCTTCCCGCACTGTGCGATTGAAGAACTCCTTCATTCCGCACTCCATCCAGCTATATAATCACTCGCCATACAGCAATAGATGATATCTGCCTATTAGCTGACACCTTCTATGTCAGCTACTTCTCTTTGTTTTTAATGTGTTTTTTCTATTTTCTGCTGTATCTACTCTCTATTTTATGCTGCTGCTGTCACATATACTGTAATATTGTACATGGTAATTGTTATATATTGTATATATGTTATAGACATAATATAATATATCTGTATATATAATATACTGTACACATTATGTATATATTCGTATATATCCGTATATATGTTATATTTTATATCGCCATATTTAGTCTATTTATACCTGCATTGTCCTTTCCATCCTTACACTTTCCATCATTGTAACTGAGCTACTGTGTTGAACAATTTCCCTTGTGGATCATTAAAGTTTGTCTAAGTATAATAGATTAATTAGGATTAGAAATTATAGTTTGATTATTGTCCTGTGAAAGGTGTTCTGCAGTCTATAACAATCGTAACTGGCCTCCTACTGTCCTGTGAATGGTCTGTTTTGTCAAACAATTTGAGAAATCCTGAACTTAAAACATCAGTAAGACTTTCACAATGCCAAGAGTTAAGTATCTCTTACCGCAAGTTAGCGCTTTAGGCTGACAATGCACATCCCTTCATAGGTTCACTATGCAGCCTGCGGAGCGCTGAAGAACATTTCGTATGGGAAAGATCAGGACAACAAAATTGCCATCAAGAACTGTGACGGAGTGCCTGCACTAATTAGGCTTCTCAGGAAGACCCGTGACCAAGACCTCACTGACATCATTACAGGTTAGATGCACACTGTTAACCTAAGATTCTGTATAATGTGCCTATTTTAAAATGTTCTAATGTTTGTTGGGATAAGAAAATGTGTGCTAAAATGCAAATATTCACAGGGACACTTTGGAACCTGTCATCACATGACTCTGTAAAAATGGAGATTGTGGACCACGCATTGCACGCTCTTTCCGACGAGGTAATGGTGCCTCGCTCAGGCTGGGAGCGCGGGAGCAATGGTGGCGGAGGGGAGGAAAACTGCAAGCCACGACACCTGGAGTGGGAGACGGCACTCACGAACACAGCCGGCTGCCTGAGGTATGAGGGCATATTCACAATATTAAAGTGACAGCAATCAGCTGTTTGTATGCTCTTTCTTAATTGGAGAAAATGCAAGGCAAATCAGTTAATTTAGAAAAGCATGAGTGCACATCTTACCTAAATTGCAAATGTGCTTTTTTATCATGTGTGTGGGGTAATTATAAGAACTTCATTTTGACAGTTGAAATGTGTGGTCCCTCCTGAACTGGTAGAGATCAGGCGAGGGGGATTTCAGACAGTCATTAAACACTGGGTTGCAGTCTCTGACATTGTAATTTGTACATCAGCCATGTCCAAACTTTTTTGAGAGAGCTCCACACATATCTGGAAGAGCACTTGGAGAGCGCATCTCCCAATAGTAGAGAATACGTGTATATATGATAAGAGAAATAGTAGGTAATACTTTAAAAAAGATTCATCCACCAACCCCCAAAATGTAATCATGTATCCCTAATCCCATTTCTGTAAAAAAAAATAAACATTTTGAGCTATGTTGCGAACTAACAAACATACAAACCCCAGCAAATATATAACTTCTTGGTGGAGGTAATTAATCAAAGAATAAATGAAATTGCCATGTCCATGTGTGTTTGTTTTATCTGTCACTTCCAGACAGACTGCAAAAGGGTTCACAACAATGCAAAATTGGAGTGAACTGTCTTGTCAGTCTTCTACACTGTTTCTTTGGGTGGACGCCTGTGCTGCTAACATACACACGCAAAAAAGTTCAGCCTTAGAAGTTGAGAGTAACGTAAACTTAAGGTAACGTAATGGAAATTATCCAGATCACTTGTTACTTATCCCATTTTGGACATTTCCTGAAAGTTTCATTATAATCCACACATAACCTTTTGAGTTACGTTGCCAACTAACTAACGGACAAACAGACAGACAAACCTTAGCGATTACAGGTACTTCCTGACGCAGGTAAAACACAAAAACAAAAGAAAGGATGTTTGGCCTACTTAAATACATTATTTTACATAAATGATGCTAAAAGCAATCCAGTGTAGGTCAATGTACAGTGCAAACTTGAGTGTACAGAGCCCAGACTTGAATCCAATTGAACATCTCTGGACAGATCTGAAAATGGCTTGCACTGACGCTTCACATCCCACATGATTGATTGAGACTTTTATTAGTAGGTTGCACAGTGAAGTACATCCATCCATCCATCCATTTTCTACCGCTTATTCCCTTTGGGGTCGCGGGGGGCGCTGGAGCCTATCTCAGCTACAATCGGGCGGAAGGCGGGGTACACCCTGGACAAGTCGCCACCTCATCGCAGGGTCAACACAGATAGACAGACAACATTCACACTCACATTCACACACTAGGGCCGATTTAGTGTTGCCAAGTACATATTCCGTACAATTGACCACTAAATGGTAATACCCGAATAAGTTTTTCAACTTGTTTAAGTCGGGGTCCACTTAAATTGATTCATTATACAGATATATACTATCAGATATACACTATCATCATAATACAGTCATCACACAAGATAATCACATTGAACTATTTACATTATTTACATTCAGGGGTGTGGAGGGGGAGGGGGGGGTAGGATATGGACAGCAAGTAGTGGACATAGGGAGAGAGAGAGAGAGATCAGAAGGCATAAGAAAAAGTATCTGCATTTGATTGTTTACATTTGATTATTAGCAATCCGGGGAGGGTGTTAGTTTAGGGTTGTAGCTGCCTGGAGGTGAACTTTTATTGCGGATTTGAAGGAGGATAGAGATGCCCTTTCTTTTATACCTGTTGGGAGCGCATTCCACATTGTTGTGGCATAGAATGAGTTAAGACCTTTGGTAGTTCGGAATCTGGGTTTAACGTGGTTAGTGGAGCTCCCCCTGGTGTTGTGGTTATGGCGGTCATTTATATTAAGGAAGTAGTTTGACATATACTTCGGTATCAGGGAGGTGTAGCGGATTTTATAGACTAGGCTCAGTGCAAGTTGTTTTACTCTGTTTTCCACCTTGAGCCAGCCCACTTTGGAGAAGTGGGTAGGAGTGAGGTGGGATCTGGGGTGGAGGTCTAGAAGTAATCTGACTAGCTTGTTCTGGGATGTTTGGAGTTTAGATTTGAGGGTTATGGAGGTGCTAGGGTACCAGGAGGTGCATGCGTAATCGAAAAAGGGTTGAACGAGAGTTCCCGCCAGAATCCTCATGGTGCTTTTGTTGACCAGAGAGGATTCTGTAGAGACATTTTGTTCGTTGGTTAACCTTTTTGATTACCTTGGTTGCCATTTTATCACAGGAAAGGTTAGCCTCTAGAATGGAACCTAGGTAGGTGACCTCATCTTTCCTGGTGATAACAATGTCACCCACTTTTATAGTGAAGTCATTGACTTTCTTAAGGTTGATGTGGGACCCAAACAGGATAAATTCCGTTTTACCCAAGTGTATGGATAGCTTATTGTCAGCGAGCCAGGTGCAAGTTCTACAGAGCTCAGCACTGAGGATTTTCTGCACCTGTGACTTGTCCTTGTCGGATACCAGCAGGGCAGAGTCATCCGCAAACAAAAACAATTCACAGTTGCATGCTGATGACAAGTCGTTTATGTATATTAGGAACAGTAAAGGTCCCAATATACTGCCTTGAGGGACTCCACAGCTCACCGAGAGGGGGTGGGCGGACATGTTGCCGTTTACCTCTACCACCTGCTCCCTCCGCTCCAAGTAAGATTGCATCCAGCTCCATGAGGTTTTGTTAAATCCGATTGCTCTGAGCTTATCCAACAGTATAGCGTGGTTAACGGTGTCAAAGGCCTTCTGAAGGTCCAGCATGACCATGCCGCAGTATTTGCCCGCGTCCACCTCATGTTTGATGTGGTCGGTCGGATAGAGAAGGCATGTGTCAGTGGAGTGGTTAGTTCTGAAGCAGGATTGGAATGTTTACATGAGTTTATTAGTGGCAAGGTAACTATCGACCATAAACTATTTTCTCCATTACTTTCGAAATGGAACTGAGAATAGAAACAGGTCGGTAGTTGCCAGGTTCTAATTTGCTTCCTTTTTTAAAGAGGGGAGTTACTCTTGCTATCTTAAAATATTTTGGTACTTGGCCTTGTGTAATTGATAGGTTTATTATGTGCGTGATGATCGGGGCATTGATGGAGGCAGAGTCCCTGAGGAATCTGGAGGGAATATTGTCAAGGCCGGTGGCCTTGTTTGGGTGGAGCGCACTCAATTTTTTAAACACCTCATCAACTGTGACCATTTCTAATTTGAAATCATCGTTGGATCAATCAATCAATCAATCAATCAATCAATGTTTATTTATATAGCCCTAAATCACAAGTGTCTCAAAGGGCTGTACAAGCCACAACGACATCCTCGGTACAGAGCCCACATACGGGCAAGGAAAAACTCACCCCAGTGGGACGTCGGTGAATGACTATGAGAAACCTTGGAGAGGACCGCATATGTGGGTAACCCCCCCCCTCTAGGGGAGACCGAAAGCAACGGATGTCGAGTGGGTCTGACATAACATTGTGAAAGTCCAGTCCACAGTGGATCCAACACATCAGCGGGAGTCCAGTCCACAGCGGGGCCAACAGGAAACCATCCCGAGCGGAGACGGGTCAGCAGCGCAGAGATGTCCCCAACCGATGCACAGGCTAGTGGTCCACCCGGGGTCCCGGCTCTGGACAGCCAGCACTTCATCCATGGCCACCGGACCTATGCAACTCCCCCTCGCACGGGACAGGGGAGAAGAGGAGAGAAGAAAAGAAACGGCAGATCAACTGGTCTAAAAAGGGGGGGTCTATTTAAAGGCTAGATTATACAAATGAGTTTTAAGATGGGACTTAAATGCTTCTACTGAGGTAGCATCTCTAAATGTTACCGGGAGGGCATTCCAGAGTACTGGAGCCCGAATAGAAAACGCTCTAAAGCCCGCAGACTTTTTTTTGGCTCTGGGAATCACTAATAAGCCGGAGTTCTTTGAACGCAGGACATATGGTACAATACAATCGGCGAGATAGGCTGGAGCTAAACCGTGTAGTATTTTATACGTAAGTAGTAAAACCTTAAAGTCGCATCTTAAGTGCACAGGAAGCCAGTGCAGGTGAGCCAGTATAGGCGTAATATGATCAAACTTTCTTGTTTTTGTCAAAAGCCTTGCAGCCGCATTTTGTACCAACTGTAATCTTTTAATGCTAGACATAGGGAGGCCCGAAAATAATACGTTACAGTAATCGAGACGAGACGTAACGAACGCATGAATAATGATCTCAGCGTCGCTAGTGGACAAGATGGAACGAATTTCAGCGATATTACGGAGATGAAAGAAGGCCGTTTTAGTAACACTCTTAATGTGTGACTCAAACGAGAGAGTTGGGTCGAAGATAATACCCAGATTCTTTACCGAGTCTCCTTGTTTAATTGTTTGGTTGTCAAATGTTAAGCTGGTATTATTAAATAGATGCTGGTGTCTAGCAGGACCGATAATCAGCATTTCCGTTTTCTTAGCGTTGAGTTGCAAAAAGTTAGCGGACATCCATTGTTTAATTTCATTAAGACACGCCTCCAGCTGACTACAGTCCGGCGTGTTGGTCAGCTTTAGGGGCATGTAGAGTTGAGTGTCATCAGCATAACAGTGAAAGCTAACACCGTACTTGCGTATGATGTCACCCAGCGGCAGCATGTAAATACTAAAGAGTGCAGGGCCAAGAACCGAACCCTGGGGAACTCCGCACGTTACCTTGACATAGTCCGAGGTCACATTGTTATGGGAGACGCACTGCATCCTGTCAGTAAGATAAGAGTTAAACCAAGACAAGGCTAAGTCTGACATACCAATACGTGTTTTGATACGCTCTAATAAAATATTATGATCGACGGTATCGAAAGCGGCGCTAAGATCAAGAAGCAGCAACATAGATGACGCATCAGAATCCATCGTTAGCAATAGATCATTAGTCATTTTTGCGAGGGCTGTCTCCGTAGAGTGATTTGCCCTGAAACCGGATTGAAAAGGTTCACAGAGATTGTTAGTCACTAAGTGTTCATTTAGCTGCTGTGCAACAATTTTTTCGAGAATTTTGGAAATAAACGGAAGGTGGGAGACCGGTCGGTAGTTTACCATGAGGTCAGGATCGAGGTTAGGTCTTTTGAGCAGAGGATGAATAACCGCTTTTTTGAATGCTAGGGGAACAGTGCCGGAGGAAAGTGATAAGTTTATAATATTTAACACTGATGGACCTAATAATACAAACAGTTCCTTGATAAGTTTCCCAGGAAGTGGGTCAAGTAAACATGTTGTTTGTTTTATCCCACTTACACGCTGTAATAATTCCTCTAATGTTATTTCATCAAAAATAGAGAGACTATTTTGGAGGGCAGTGTCCGTCGTATATACAGTCGTATTTGTGTTAATAGAACCCAGTTGTAGCTGGGATGCGTTGTCTTTAATCTCCTTTCTAATGAGTTCAATTTTCTTATTAAAGAAATTCATAAAGTCATCTGCCGAGTGGGTGGAGCTACTGGGAGGAGTCCCTTGTTGGGTTAGCGATGCTACTGTACTAAACAGAAATTTAGGATCGTTTTTGTTGAGGCGGATGAGATTTGAGTAGTATTTAGCTTTAGCTAAGGTAAGCATGCGTTTATAGGTTATTAAACTATCACTCCATGCTTGATGGAAAACCTCAAGTTTAGTCGCGCGCCATTTGCGTTCCAGTTTTCTACATGATAATTTATGAGCTCTAATTTCTTCTGTAAACCATGGGGTGCGCCTTTTAGGGGCCCTTTTTTGCTTTAGCGGTGCTATACTATCAATAATTTCGTGCAAGGCATCGTCAAAGTTGTTAGTGAGGTTATCAATAGAGCCGACATAATTTGGGAATGGTGCCATTACCGAAGGCAGTAGGTCAGCAAGAGTCATCGTTGTGGCAGCATTAATGTTGCGGCCGCTATAGCAGTTATTATTATTATTAGCTTGTTGACAAAGAGTCAAAACTTCAAATTTTATAAGGTAATGATCGGACATTACTTTAGTATATGGAAGTATCATAACTTTGGAGGTGGTGACACCCCTGACAAGCACTAGATCTATTGTATTACCGTTGCGATGCGTGGGTTCATGTATTATTTGTGTAAGACCACAGCTATCAATTATGGTTTGGAGCGCCACGCACTGAGGGTCCGATGGGGTATTCATATGGATATTAAAGTCCCCCATTATGATTATATTGTCGGCGTGCGTCACTAGATCAGCAACGAACTCTGAGAATTCACTGATAAAGTCCGAATAGGGCCCAGGGGGGCGGTAGATAACAGCCAGGTCGAGATGTAGCGGTGTGACAGACCTCATAGTAAGCACCTCAAACGATTTATATTTATTATTTAGGTTAGGGGTAAGGTTGAAATTTTCATTGTATATTAGTGCGACACCCCCTCCCCTTTTAAGAGGACGGGCAACATGCGCATTCGTATAGTTAGGAGGAGATGCCTCATTGAGCGCAAAAATTTCGTCCGGTTTGAGCCAGGTTTCGCTAAGACCAATGACGTTAAGATTGTTGTCTCTAATGACCTCATTAACCAATAACGCCTTGGGAGACAATGATCTTATGTTTAAAAAGCCCATATTATAGGTATTGGGCTGTTTTGACGAGTTTTTGTTAAGATTATACGTAGTGGCAATATTAACAATGTTGCGTTTATTATGCGTAGTGCATTTTAAATAGTTTCGACCATATCTAGGAATTGATATGACGGGAATTTTCCGATTGTTTGCTTGGTGCTGCAATAGACTGGACATATCATAATTTGCCACCTCAGTAGAATGCATGTCCACCTCTGACACAACAGAAAAAACATTATGTGAATTGTGTATTATTCTAAGAGAATTGCTATGCGTACATGGATTATCCAGCCTAGCGCTGGCTAGTTCTAGCTTAACTGACTCAGACATTGTAATTGCCTGTGACCGGGCTTGCTCTAGTGTAGTCAGATACTCCTAGCTTTCTGTAGAAGGCTTTAATGTGTTCTACACCAAAGCGACCAGAATGGTGGGACAGCTTGTTGACAAGAGTTGCGGCTATGCTGGTGAAAAAGGCGTTAAGTCTGCTAGCTACCTCCATTTTGTCTGTGATGAGGGAGTCACCCTCCTTGATGCTGATGTTGGTGAGTCTGGTTTTAAGTTTCTGGCTGCAACCAGGAAGCTGGTTGTTGAGAATTTTCCAGAGCTCACGTGGCTTATTTGTGTTTTCCTCTATTTTGTCGTTAATGTAATTTTTTTTTAAGGATTTAGTCAGGTTGGTTGACTTATTTCTTAATTTATTGCATTGCTTTTTGAGAGTTAAAAGGAGTGATTTGAGGTTGATATTATTGGGTTGTTGATCTACTTCTGTTTTACACTTTTGGTATTCGGCGTATTTTCTGTCTCTGTCTTTTATGACAGCTATAGGTCCGGATTCATCCATGGTTCCGAGCGGGCTTTGATCCTGACTGTTTTCACGGGCGCCATGTCATTTAGTATCTTTAGGAACGCCGTTTTGAAGCGATCGCAAGCAACATCGACCAGGTTGCTCGCGAGCACAGGGGACCAGTCCCACTCATCTAATTTTAAATTGAAATTATCACTGGAGTATTTTTTAAGGGATCTGGATTGGGCTGTTATGTGGCCATTGGCTTTGGGTTTAGCTATTTTGCGGGTGCAGAAAGTTAGATAGTGGTCACTAAGACCACAGATCATGACCCCACTATTTTTTATTTTAGGCCGGTCTGAAGTGAGAAAGAGATCTATGGTTGATTGGGTGGAATCACACACCCTTGTAGGTAGCGCTATTAGCTGGGAAAGTGTAGATTACAAAACTTGCTGTAGGATCTGAAGACAGGCGCATCTCTGCGTTGAATATCTGTGTTCAGATTCCAAGTTACCGTATTTTCCGCACCATAAGCCGCCCCGTGTTGTAAGCCGCACCTTCAATGAATGGCATATTTCAAAACTTTGTTTGCCTATTAGCCGCCCCGTGTTATTAGCCGCACCTACGCTACGCTAAAGGGAATGTCAAAAAAACAGTCAGATAGGTCAGTCAAACTTTAATAATATATTACAAACCAGCGTTCTAACAACTCTGTTCACTCCCAAAATGTAATGTGCAAATGTGCAATCACAAAAATAGTAACACTCAAAATAGTGCAGAGCAATAGCAACATCAATAACTCAACGTTGCTCGAACGTTAATGTCACACGACACACAATATAAACATTTAAAGCTTACTTTCTGAAGTTATTACTCATCCACAAATCCCTCGAATTATTCTTCTTCGGTGTGCTTCACTTGTTTTTTGACACCATCGATGATTTGGACGCGCATGCAGTCATAGATCAACAGGGACGGAGCTGCGTGAAAAAAGTCACCCGGTCTCTTCGCTCATCTTTTCTTCATCCATCCATCCCTTCGAGTCAGCTTTTATGATGACGCCGGCTGGAAAGTTCTCTTTTGGCAAGGTCTTCCTTTTGAATATCACCGTGGGTGGAAGTTTCTGGCCGTTAGCATGGCAAGCTAGAACCACAGTAGGACGACTTCTCATTCCCTGTGGTGCGAATATTCACCGTACGTGCCCCCGTTGTATCCACAGTGCGGTTCACAGGAATATCAAAAGTCAGTGGAACCTTGTACGCGTGTCTCTTAGTAGGAGACATTTTGTGGTATTTACAGAAACACACAAATGAAATGAAACGTAATATCCGCATGCTTCTTCTTCTACGGGGGCGGGTGCTCACCTTGGCGGTTGCTTACAGTAGAAGAAGAAGCGCTTCCTCTTCTATGGGGGCGGTTGCTTACCGTAGAAAAAGAAGCGCTTCCTCTTTTACGGGGAAAAAAGATGGCGGCTGTTTACCGTAGTTGCGAGACCTAAACTTTATGAAAATAAATATTAATATTAATCCATATATAAGGCGCACCGGGTTATTAGCCGCACTGTCTGCTTTTGAGAAAAATTTTGGTTTTTAGGTGCGGCTTATGGTGCGGAAAATTTTCTCCACGTTGTCTGTCCCAGCCAAGCACTCCTCCAGAGCCCCATAGAAATCACTCTGATTAGGGGCTCTAAAAACAGTCCCTATTAGCGTTTTTAAATTTGATTTCCGCCCACACAGATTACAGCTCATTGTGGTTAAGATCAGTGCGAGTTATGTATTTAATATCTTGGTGAATATACATACAAACGCCCCCACCATGTTTATTCCTGTCCTTTCTGATAACCGAAAAGTTTTCTATTTCTATCTCTGAGTCAGAAATACTTTGATCAAATTTGGTTTCAGAGAAACACAGGATTTTTACCTTCGTGTTGAGGAACATTTCTCTGATTTAGTCGAGTTTGGTTCCAGAGAGGCTGTTCACATTAAGGTGGAGGATGTGTAGTCCACTGGAACCAAAAAGAGCATCAGAGTCCGCTGTGCTGTGGTACTGTCCGGAAAAGTTGTTGGTTATTATTGCAGTTGAAGTTGGAGAGCAGGAGGGAGAGAAGGGAGAGAGAGAGAGAGGCATATTGATCTTCATCCAGGTGAAGGGGGAGGGGCGGAATTGGAGAGGGGGAGGTCAGGTAGGGTGGGTGGGGGTGGATTTCATTTTGGCGGGGTTTTGTCCGTTTGAAGACAAAGAAAACAAAGAAAATGGATGTGTGAAGGTGCCTCTAAATCCTGAGTATGCCGTGGGTCCAGACGCCGCGTCCTCGACCGTCAGGGAGAGGCCGCGTGGACCCCCGCCACACCGTCTCCACTGCAGACCGTGGTGTCGATGTCCACAGTCACCTCGTTGACCGCCGCCGCGCTGTTCGTCTCGAGCAGTTTGCCGCCATCACCGATGTCTGGGTCGTCGTCCACCGCCGCCGCACTGCTCGCCGCGTCGTTCGCCGCCGCTGAGTCGCTGCCTTCACCGATGTCTAGGGATGATGTTTGATAAGGAATTATCGAGTTCGAGCCTATTATCGAATCCTCTTATCGAACCGATTCCTTATCGATTCTCTTATCGAGTCCAGATAGGTTGTTGTATATGGAAAAAAAACACACTATTTGGTTTAACAAAAGCTCACTTTTATTATATAATATAAAAATAAAATCTAATAAATAAATAAATATTGACTGTTACCCACCTAAAAAAATAAAATAAAATAAATAAATATTGACTGTTGTTACCCAAAGTATATTAAGTGGGATTTTTCAGAGAAACAAATATATACAGTAACACAAAAACAACCTGTCTCTGTGATCACTATAGGTGTATAAATAATAATATACTGTTAAATAAAATCAGTCCCTTGGGCACAAAACTGAAAATAATACAGCTCTCCAAAAAGTGCACTTCTGCTGCTATTTGACATAACTGTTTGTTATGATGCTTTGACATTTTTGCACTTTATTTCTTTATTGAAAGAAAATTCTATGAAGAGAAAAGTTCTTTGCAAATGTGGTTACAATGCTAAAAAATGAAAAGTTAAAGATAAAAAAAGAAATACACTTTATTGAGTTAACATTATTTCTTTATGGGGGAAAAATGTTATGAGCTAGAGAATATAACAACTACACTACCCAGCATGCAACGGGAGTTACGAGCATGCGCGGTAGCCCCGAAAAGTGTTGCATGTTGCCACGCTGTGAAAGTAAACGTCAAGAACTCAGCCAACACGCCTCGTCTGCATTATTTATAATTAGACAGACAACACATCTACAGTGTGATTTTGTTTTGTTTACAAGGAAAGAAAAACAAAAGTTAAAAAAGGGAGATATGTTGTATATATATGTATGTGCTGCGGTTGTTTTAAGAACGTTGCGACAGCTGCCGTAAAGGAGGTGCGTTGCTAGCCTGGTTGCTATGTTTCCGGTTGGTCGTAAAAGTGTTCGTCATGTGTTTTACCCTGCTAAAATCTCTCAGTAAAGTTATTCGATGGATTATAGCTTTTGTTTTGAACTTTATTACACCTTGGAGCGCTTTTTCCGGCGCATTGTTTTCCTGCTTTTGCTATCTGCGCCTAATGACTGAGCTACGTGACGTCATTTCTTGTGATGTCCCACGGAGGATTTCTGGTCGGGACGGGATTCGAATAAAGAATCAACTCTTTTCCTTTACTATAGTGGTCTCGATAACGGGTACCGGTTCTCAAAAAGGGATTTGAGTCCAAAGACTCGGTTCTTTTCTTATCAAACAACCGGGAAAACCGGTTTCGAGTATCATCCCTACCGATGTCTGGGTCGTCCTCCACCGCCGCCGCCAACCGTGTCGATGAACGGGGCGAAGTCCTCCGTCGAGCCGCCGATCGCTGGAGCACAGGTGAGCTTGAGTTGTGATGAGCCGATAGCTAAGTTACCTTCAGTGGCGTCGCTAGCAGTAGCATTGCTAGTCTTCGCCAGTCGGGACAACATTAACCGTGTTGTTACAGGTCCAGGGTTGAGTTCAGTGTCTCCTGATAGTAGAAGTAATAGTAGTATTATTGTCTTTCTGTCTATCCTTCCAGTCAGTGGCGTGTTTTTTTATGTTTCGATGTGCAGTCAAGCACGATGCTATCACGTTAGCTCCGAAGCTGAAGTGTTTCGCTGATGTATTGTCCATGAGATAAAAGTCACTGTGAATGTCCATTTCGCGTTCTCGACTCTCATTTTCAAGAGGGTAAAGTATCCGAGGAGGTTTAAAACATAAATCCGTGATCCACAGTAGAAAAAGGAGGAAGTGTGGGATCATATAGTTGATTTTGTCCCCAAGCCGGAGCGCAAGAGGATGCGACCTTCCATCTCGGCGTCCAAGTAGTATGATGGAGCTTGAGCCAGTTTGTGTCCCAGTAGCGACCCACGGATTTGCCCTTTTCAGCCAAAGCCACTTCATAGATTTCTCTGCAGCCTCATTTGTAGATTGGATGGCCCTCTTCTTGGCCGTCCTTTCAACGCCCACTTTTGCAGAAAGAGCTGTTCAATACATGGACAATTTCAACAAACCAAACGCATGAACTTCAGAGACTGACAGTATTGCAGATAATCAAACACTGTTAATTTTCTTTAAATTTCACCAGAAAACAAAATTTTTTACAGACCTATATCAAGGTGCAGGGTTTCATGCAGCATTTTAAGTTGGTTTACCAATTGTTTATTTTACTCCTAAAACTTGGCATCGTTTAGCTTTCACAAGTGCTTCAATATCAATGTCTTGAGTGGCTGATAATTTCAGGATGTTATTCAAGTGCTTGTGCGTGAGCTTTAAACGTAGTTTTGGTATATCACTGCTCATTATAGAGAAAACTTGCTCTCAAAGATATGCGGTTTCTCATTCACTTCCGTGAATAAATATGAAGAGGATAATTTTTCTTAGAACACTTTTCTCTTTTTTGACTGAGGTGGCAGAAGCGGATGGATTGTGGGAAAGCGGAAGTGCCGTGACGCGTCTCGGCAGATGCACGCGTCTCGGCAATTTAGTTTGTGAGTTTTAGCAAGCTACTCTGAGAAAAACTGAGTACAAGTAAATAAACCGAACTGAAACTAAGAAGAAAACCATGTGAATCAAGAAAATGAGTGCGAAACACAAGAAACTCGAGGAAGACGAAGAGGGGATCAGAAAATCTCTTAACTCCTTGTCGGAGGATGTAAAGATTGTGGCCAAACAGCAAGACACACTCATGGAGTTGTTGACCGAAATCAAAATGCTGAAAAACATCATCAGGGAGAAAGACAAGAAAATTGTCGACCTCGAAACAAGAATTTACGAATTTGAACAGTACACCAGAATGGACGATTTGATTATAAGCGGACTGGAAACCAAACATCGAACATATGCAAGAGTGGCCGGGGCTCGCGGCAGGGACGCTGACAAGGACGCCGAAGCCCCGGCAGACGAACTTGAGACACTTGAACAGCAAGTAATTAACTTCTTCACAAGTAAGAACATGACTCTTCAAAGTGGCAGCATTTCGGCGTGCCATACTATCCCGAGGAAGGACAGCAGAACCAACATAGCCATTGTGATCCGGTTTGTGAATCGAAAACATAAAACTGAGTTACTACGGCAGGGAAGGAAGCTGAAGGGAACTGGGGTTTACATCAATGAACATCTTACAAAGAAGAACGCCGACATTGCAAGACAAGCATGCATCCTCAGAAAAGAAAACAAGATACAAGCAACATGGACACGGAACTGCAAAATCATGATTCGGCTAAATGGAACATCTGAAGAAGCCAAAGTTGTCACGATTCGAGAGCTCTGCGACTTGGATCAATATAGATGAGAACTGTTAGGCTTATGACTGACATGGCTCATCCTTTGCTGGAGTCGGAGAAGGCTACGCGGCGAGAAGGTGAGACAACTGAGAATCAATCGTTTTCAAGAGCTGAGTACACGGACTATAAATTATAAGACTTTGAATATGATGTTGACCCAGAAAACCATCTGTTCAACTCAATCAATGCTACTTGTGACTACTAGGAACAATTTAATGATAATGTTAGTTTAGATAATATATTTTCTGTAATACATTTCAATTGTAGAAGTTTATATGCAAATTTCTCAAAGATTGACGGATATTTGAAGACTCTAAATGGCAAATTCAAAATAATAGCACTTCCTGAAACATGGATCGATAAAGACAGAGGTATCGATTTCTCCATTGACGGGTATGAGTTGTATCACAGTAGTAGAAGAAAGAAGAACCCTGTTTGTTGACTGTGACTTGAAATGCAGACCTGTTGAATGTATGACAGTGACAATCGACGATTTATTTGAATGTGTAACTGTGGAGGTAGACATAGAAAAGAAGAGAAATGTTATTGTTACGTGTTTATATAGGACACCTGGGTCTAAGGTAGAAGCATTTAATTATAGTCTGGAAGAATTATTGTGTGAGGTAAAGGAAAAGAAAACATTTGTCATGTGTGGCGACTATAACATAGACCTGCTAAGCTCACCCAGAAATAAATCAACAAGAAACTTCTTGGATGTGGTATATTGATCACCAAACCCAGTAGAATAACGACAAATTGTGCAACGTTAATCGATCACATCTTCATAAATGTCATAGAACATAATATAAAAAGTGGACTAGTAATTAATTATATAAGTGACCACTTACCCGTGTTTCTTACTTATGACTGTCAAATGTATAGAAAGAGGGAGGAGAAAACCCATAGGTATGTAAGGAAAAGGACTGAAGAAGCAATACATAAGTTTAGGATGGACTTATTTGAAGCAGACTGGAATGAGGTGTATTTGGGAGAGGCAAATGCTGCATATGAGCTTTTCTTAATATATACCGTATTTTTCGGAGTATAAATCGCTCCGGAGTATAAGTCACACCGGCCGAAAATGCATAATAAAGAAGGAAAAAAACATATAAAGTATTTTCCGCACTATAAGGCGCACCGGATTATACGGCGCACCTTCAATGAATGGCATATTTCAAAATGTTCATGTATAAGGCGCACTGGATTATAAGGCGCACCTATGTCAACAAAACAGTCAGATAGGTCAGTCAAACTTTATTAATAGATTACAAACCAGCGTTCTGACAACTCTGTTCACTCCCAAAATTAATAAACAGCTGACTTACTTGTGTTACATAAATCAAACGTTAGCGCTATCACAATATAGTAGCACTCGAAATAGTGCAGAGCAATAACAATATATCAATAACTCAACGTTGCTCAAACGTTAATGTCACACAACACAACACACAAAATAAACATGTAAAGCTCACTTTATGAAGTTATTCCTCATCCACGAATCCCTCGAATTCTTCTTCTTCAGTGTCCGAATGAAACAGTTGGGCTAATACGGCATCCAAAATAGCTGGCTCCGTCTCGTCAAAGTCGTCATTAATCGAGTCAGTGTCCAGCAGTTCAGTGACAATTCCTGCCGTCCTGAATGCTCCGACCACAGTTGGGACTGAATCAGCCCAGGCATTTACAATCCACTGGCAGGTAGTGGCGTATGTCGTCAGGAGCCGTCTCCGTCTTGGTGAACGTGTGTTCGCCTTCTGTCATCCACTGTTCCCACGCAGTTAGCAGTCTAGTTTCAAATGCCCTGTTGACACCAATATCTAGCGGCTGAAGTTCTTTTGTCAATCCACCCGGAATGACGGCGAGTATTGAATTAAGCGCGTAAGCGTGTCTCTTAATGTGATGTCATGAGCTAGGGAATATAACAACTACACTACCCAGCATGCAACGGGAGTGACGAGCATGCACGGTAGGTCGCCATGCCGGCAGTTAGAATGTGGTTATGAGCACGCTGTGAATAAACGTTGAGAACTCAGCCAACACGCCTCGTCTGCAATATTTATAATTAGACAGACAACACACTTAATAGGAGCCATTTTGGGGTCTTTACATAAACACACAAATGGAAATGAAACGTCACATATCCCAGCATGCACCGCATGCTTCTTCTTCTACGGGGAAAAAAGATGGCGGCTGTTTACCGTAGCTGCGAGACCTAAACTTTATGAAAATGAATATTTTAATTTTCCTGAGGGAACTCTCCTGAAGGAATCAATAAAGTACTATCTATCTATTAATATTAATCCATATATAAGGCGCACCGGATTATAAGGCGCACTGTCAGCTTTTGAGAAAATTTGTGGTTTTTAGGTGCGCCTTTTAGTGCGGAAAATACGGTATAAGTCGCACTGGAGTATAAATCACATTTTTTGGGGACATTTATTTGATAAAACCCAACACCAAGAATAGACATTTGAAAAGCAATTTAAAATAAATAAAGAATAGTGAACAACAGGCTGAATAAGTGTACGTTATATGACGCATAAATAACCAACTGAGAACGTGCCTGGTATGTTAACGTAACATATTATGGTAAGAGTCATTCAAATAACTATAACATATAGAACATGCTATACGTTTACCAAACAATCTGTCACTCCTAATCCCTAAATCCGATGAAATCTTATACGTCTAGTCTCTTACGTGAATTAACTAAATAATATTATTTGATATTTTACGGTAATGTGTTAATAATTTCACACATAAGTCGCTCCTGAGTATAAGTTGCAATCCCGGCCAAACTATGAAAAAAACTGCGACTTATAGTCCGAAAAATACGGTATGTATTATTGTATAAAAAGCATTGTCCGAATGTATGGAAACAAAGAGACAGCTACAATAAAAAGCCTTGGATCATAAAGGGACTACAGAATGCTTGTAAAAAGAAAAACAAACTTTATAGAGACTTCATAAAAGTAAGAACAAAGATGCTGAAACGAAATATAAGGTTTACAAAAACAAGTTGATAACAATAATGAGACAAGCTAAAAAAGAATATTATAATAATTTACTAGAAAAAAATAAAAACAATATCAAAGGAACGTGGAATATTCTGAACAAGGTAATAGGAAAAATATCGGGGCCTTCAAACCCACCAAGCCATTTTATCAATGAGGAAAATAAGATGATAAAAACATGAATGAAGTGGCGAATGGATTAAATTTTTTTTTTTTGTGAATGTTGGACCCAAATTGGCAGAGAGTATTGGAGAACATAAAGATATACAGAGTAGATAGCGAGGAGGAAGCAAAGTGCTATAGTCCATGCTTTATTTACAAAAAACGTTTGTCATCACTGCTGAGAATGAAGAGCATAGAAGAAAAGGTCATTTCAAACATCAGTATTCAAGGACAACTTTAAAACAAGTGTGTATGTCAGTGGTGGGGGTTAAACTATGGAATTCTCTTTACAGTGAGATAAAAGATTGTAGAAATATATTCCAATTGAACAAAATATATAAAGACAGAACAATAAGATCATATGGACAGCTGTAAGTGTTTACATTTTGCTTTATATTTATTATCTTACTTATTTTTTGTTTAGTTTTGTATTTGTTTTGTATCATCCCGTGAGGTGTATATATTTTTTTTTGGTTCGGTTAGTACTTCATGAAGTTTTGCACTTGTTGTTTTTTTGTGTGTTTTTGTTTGTTTTCATTATATTTGGATGTATTTGTTTGGTTTGTATGCTTGTGACTCTGGGCTATCCATTAACTACTTATTACCGGTATGTTGAAGGGGGCAGGAAATATACGATTTTCTTCATCCTGTTCCTTCTCAAGCATAGGTGTGTAAATATGTGTTTTGTTGCGAAAGTTTAATTGTCTATTGATCAAAAATGCACATCAATGAAGGAGATAAATAAAAATGAAATAGAAAAAAAAATTTTAAAAAGGTGTTTTTTGGAAATGAGGGTGCCAAAAAACGCATGTCTCACGTTGGGTCGAGGGGGAGGAGCCGCAGCTTCGCTTTATTATGTACCTCTTGCTTGCTCACCCCAGTATAAACCATTTGCTTGCCTACCAGTATTGCTATTGCAACATCCAGTGGACACATTGAGAACAGCAGTTTCTTTCATTTAAAATGCAGCTCATTTTTGCACTCCGCAAACTCAGCTTGTGGGCCTGATCAAGCCCGCGGGTCGCATGTTTAACATCCCTGCTCTACAGCCAACATGTAATACATACATGTTTACAACATGTTCATGAGCAAGGATGAACACGTAGTACTAAATGTATTTTTTGCGGGCCACCATGAATAACTGAATGTATCAGAAATACTGATGATGTGCTATAGATATCTGTTGAGTATATTAAAAACTGTTATGGTGGGCCAACACAAATAGATATAAACACATGCCAGCACAAAAAATAAATGTGTAATACTATGAGTTTTCTTTCCCGTTTTTTGCGGTTTATTTTTTGAAGTAATTCGGCGGGGGGGTGTTTTAAGCATTCTAATTGTAGTATTTAAAAATGATTCCTTCAGTTTCCCTGCTTCATTTAACTTGATGATGCTTATGTGTTTCTGCTCCTTTCAACCTTCTACTCCATTGAAGAAATGTGAGTTCAGAGCGAAGTGAAGCGCGGCGAAAGCTGAGAGAGTGCACTGGATTGGTGGATTCCCTCATGTACATTGTCCAATCCCAAATTGACTGTAAAGATGTGGACAATAAGGCATGTATAACTAAATTCATATCTGGAATATGCAATTTTGGTGTATTTGGAGTGTTGTTGCTTTTTTTTTTTTTTTAAAGCATTCCTTTCTTTACAGCTGATAGAGAACAGTGTGTGTCTGCTGAGAAACCTATCCTTTCACGTTCATCGCGAAATCCCTGGCTGTGAGCGCTACCAGGAAGCAGCACCTGTCAACCAGGGCCCTGCCTCGTCCAGCCAAAAGGCCGGTTGTTTCAGCGCCCGAAAGAGTAAAGGTGTGTTCCTCATATAAAAAAATCCATGTGCACAGTTGAACAACTCCGTTGACTATTAGCTTACAAGGACACACTCAAACGAAACTACGATTTAGCACTGGAATGTTGAGAATGTGAGAAGCTCATCCCGTCCAGCTGCATTTAGCCTGTTCTATTACATTTCACATTTAGAGGAGTACAGTTGTTTATCCGCAAGCTATACATACCTTGATATTACATTATCATCATGTTTCTATAAACTATCTGAAAAATGTGTCCTTCCATTGCTCCTGCTGATTCTTGGTGGTGTTGGGATTCAAACAGGTGCCAACTGGTTGCTTCAGTTATGTTTCTCTTTTTCATGTGGCTGAAATGCTTTCTGATTCTCACTCCTTTTTCTGTCTCCTCTGATCTTCTACTTTTGTCTTTGCTTTTTGGCGCTGGGCTACAGATGAGTGGTTTTCTAAAGGTAAGCTCTTTACTGCGTGTTATGCTGGCAGTAAAATAACCTTTCCCCAGAATCAGTGCCATTTGCTTGCACCTCTCAAAATAAACCAGCATTCATGTTTGTTTGTTTATATAGCTGTATATAAAAATTATTTTACATAGCTTTTTAAAAGGTACCCAAAGACACTTTTTGGAAAGCAACAAATGCTATTTGTTTCCGGTGTATGAATTAATCCTAAAATTATATTTACATAACATTTTCCAATTCTTTAACATGCATTTATACATTTTCTTTCCTGCGGATGCACATGGCACAGATTCAGTGGAATGGTCCCGTGATAGTAGTAGTAGTAGTAGTATTTGAGCTAACAGGCTGGACCGCTGTCTTCGTACTAACATCCAAATGATTGCATTATCAATTTACACTACCGTTCAAAAGTTTGGGGTCACATTGAAATGTCCTTATTTTTTAAGGAAAAGCACTGTACTTTTCCATGAAGATAACTTTAAACTAGTCTTAACTTTAAAGAAATACACTCTATTCATTGCTAATGTGGTAAATGACGATTCTAGCTGCAAATGTCTGGTTTTTGGTGCAATATCTACATAGGTGTATAGAGGCCCATTTCCAGCAACTATCACTCCAGTGTTCTAATGGTACAATGTGTTTGCTCATTGACTCAGAAGGCTAATTGATGATTAGAAAACCCTTGTGCAATCATGTTCACACATCTGAAAACAGTTTAGCTCGTTACAGAAGCTACAAAACTGACCTTCCTTTGAGCAGATTGAGTTTCTGGAGCATCACATTTGGGGTCAATTAAACGCTCAAAATGGCCAGAAAAAGAGAACTTTCATCTTAAACTCGACAGTCTATTCTTGTTCTTAGAAATGAAGGCTATTCCACAACATTGTTAGGGTGACCCCAAACTTTTGAACGGTAGTGTACTAACAGAAAAGGTTGGCCACAAGCCCAGCATGTTAAGTTTATTTAATGTTCCTCAATCTGTAACTTTTAATGTCTGTTCCAGGAAAGAAAGATGAAGACACAGCTGCCGACACTATAGACATTCCAAAGAGGACCACACCTGCTAAAGGTAGCTGGAGTCTAATCAACATTGTAACGGCTTACGCCTTCTCGTATACCTTCACCTAACACGCATATATGTTTGCTCGCTCTTCTTCTAAACTTCTCCAACATCTTTACCTGCTGTTCCACCTGTGTTCCTCCTGTTCTCCCTTGTAGGCTACGAGCTGTTGTTCCAGCCAGAGGTGGTCCGCATCTATACTTCTCTGTTGAAGGAGTCTAAGAACCCCACAGTGCTGGAGGCCTCAGCTGGAGCTGTACAGAATCTTTCTGCTGGACGCTGGACAGTAAGGAACCCCTTTGCATGATCGCCCTATATAATTTAACTACAGCAAATCCTATTTCAACATTCACACGGACTCAAAAGAAGCTATTGCCTCATTTCTGAAGTGAAACATGCTTCCACTTACACATTTTACCAATGTGGACCTTGACAGATTTCACATGTCGTTTTTTTATATCCAAGATTGTGTGCACATTTTGCTAGCAATATATTCAAACCTGTATCACTCTTTGTTTGTGTAGTATGGCAGATACATCCGTGCCCTGCTGCGCCAGGAGAAAGGCCTACCCATGATGACGGAGCTACTGGGCCATGACAATGACAGAGTTGTACGAGCCATGTCTGGGGCCCTCCGCAACCTGGCGATTGATGCTCGTAACAAAGACCTACTTGGTGAGGCTTGTGACTGCCTACAGCTATGTTTGAATAGGTAGTGTTTACAACATAAATCTATCTGTGGCGTTGGTGGCAGGGTTAAATGACAAGGCATCGTCTAAGTTGCGTAATTGGCCCCAGGTGATTCGTGCTTCCATGTTGAAGTTGCCAAAAGTGTCAGAAAAAGACCGGGGGCCTCATGTACAAAAACGTAGTGTAGTGTTGCTCACGGTAAAGTTGAGAAGTGTCAAGAGAGAACTCAATGGAATTGTGCGGTGCTTCATGGCTGTCGAACGCACAATTCTACATGCTGTGGATATTTTGGCGATACTCAGAGGTGATGCTGGGCAACTGTTTAAATAAAGAAATGTCAAACAATTACTCCTCAGATTGATTGACGCGTACATCAGCGACATATGAACAATTAACACCCCCCGTGTGTGAAATTACGCAAATTTATATAAAAGAATAGGAAAAGTTGTGCAAAAACCCATTAAATTATCAGCATGTTAGCCATGTACAGTGCATTCGGAAAGTATTCACAGTGCTTCACTTTTTCCACATTTTTGTTATGTTACAGCCTGAGTCCAAAATGGACTGAGTTATTTTTTTCCCTAAATATTCTACAGACAATACCCCATAATGACAATGTGTAAATTATTTTTTCCCATAATTTTGCAAATAAGAAATTGAAAAAATATCACATGTTCATATGTGTTCACAGCCTTTAGTCAATACTTTGTTGCTGCACTTTTGGCAGAAATTCCAACCTTGAGTCTTTTTAAATAGGATACCTCAAGCTTGGCACACCTCATTTTGGGCAGTTTCGCCCATTCCTCTTTGCCTATTCTTCCTTGCAGCACCTCTCAAGCTCCATCAGAGTGAAAAGGGCAGTGTACAGACACATCCTGGATGAAAAACAACGCTTCCCATCCAACGTAATGGAGCTCTAGAGGTGATGCAAAGAAGAATGGGCAAAACTGCCCAAAGATAGGTGTGCCAAGCTTTTGGCGTTGTATTAAAAAAGACTTGAGGCTGTAATTGCTGCCAAAGGTGCATCAACAAAGTATTGAGCAAAGGCTGTGAATACGGTACTTACGTACATGTGATTTTGTATTTTTTTTTTAATTTACAAAAATAAAAAATAAAAACTTCAAATTGTCACTATAGGGTATTGTCTGTAGAATTTTGAGGGCAACATTACTTTATTTATTTATTTAGTCCGGGCTATAACATAACAACATGTGGAAAATGTAAAGCAACTGTGAATACTTTGTAAATGCACTTTATATTAAGTTCCCGTACAGGGCAGCTGAATAGGCCGAAATTAAAGCGTAGTTTGTAACAAGTAACAGACGTTTTTTCTAATGTAATTAGAGTTATCGACTGCACGCACATTGTTTGTCATCATATATGATAATCTGTATATGTCAACAGAAAACATTTTAATTTAATTTAGTTTAGATTAATATATTTTAAACAAGCCTCTCATTGTCTCTGTGTGGAAACTATATGCATGTTAAAAACCTGTGCGTAACGTGTGAAATACTAAACCACACACTTTCCCTGTTTTAGTAAGAAGCATCTCCAAGCTATTGTCAGTGAAATTCTTCTTTTTTGCCTTCTTGCTCATTATCTTTGTGCCTCATTACCTCATGCACATGGCTAATTTAAATATGATTTACGTATTTAAATGGATGCGCGGATAGGGCTGAGCATTATGGACCAAAACTGATACCGCTGTATTTTTAGTCCAAATGGCGGCATACGGTATATACCGGTATCCTAAACGTGTAAAGTGCTTAAGGTTGCCTAAGTGTTTTGAGGCTAGATAACCAGTGTTGAGAGTACTCAGATTATTTTTGTTGTAAGTAGTAACGTAATGTGTTTATTCTTATAAAGTAATTAGTTAGCCGATACTATGTCAAAGCAATTTTCTTTCATTTTGTTCATGAATGTTAGGTTTATAGCCTCAAGCTTGTGCGCAGGGATAGCTTCTACTTACCGCGGTGAAATCCGCTGGCTGGTAATTTTAAAACTACTTTTCAGCCACCCAGTAGCTATACAGTATATATACAGTAGCTTAGTCCGCACAGGCTGTGGGGAGAGGCACTTCTAAACCGAGTTGTAGCTAAACATTTGACACACCGAGCGAGCAACAGGGAAGAGCTTTCGTTAGCTGCTGTAAACTAAATTTACAACATAAACAGATGAGATTCGTGATAAAGTCGCTACAGGGAGAGGTATAGGTTCTCAAGCAAATTGGTGTATGTTTAAATAAAGCTGTAGTCACTCACCAAAATCCAAATGCAGTTGCTGACCAAAGCATCGCATCACTCGGGAGTCAAGAAATTTTTAAAATAAGTTTGATCCCCAGCGCATTATGTCATTGAGTGTCAGAGAAGCCTCCTCATGCACCCCAGGGGTGGGGGTGAGCCAAAGAAGATGCCCTGTGCTTTGCCTGTTAGGCGCAGAGAAGCGCAAACGGCTGTAACAAAGGCGCATCAGGAGATATGGCATTATTGTCTCAAATATGTACCGCTTTTAATAAAATAAAAAAAATAAAAAATATTAACTATAATATTAAAGTATTAACTATAATAGCGGTATACAGCCCGCCCTAGCTGGGCGTGAACACGGAGTGCGAGCTAGTCCAACATGTACGCCCAAGTTCACGCTGATTAGGATGTACAAAATAAATGTGCTTGAATTAATGCGTGCGCACACTTTTTAATACATCTGAATTTGTTTGTGCTTTCAACGTTTTCTGGATTTAAACGTACACCAATTTTTAGTAGGAAATCCATTCAAGTCTTATTAATACATGAGGCCCCAGAACATTTTGCCAGTCACTTTTTTGAAATGGTGTTGTCAATCCACAACAGATCTAAGAGACAGAACATGGAACTGACATACCCATCTCTCCGCTGTGCAATTACAACAACACAGTACACAAAATAATTTGTCAAATAATCATTATCATGAATAATCAACTTTGTGATTAATCTGATTAATAAATACTATTTGACAGCATTGATGCGTTAATCGATTAGTAAACGTTGATAATCAATTTATTTATTGTAAATTAAGTAATGCAGACAGTTCTAAAATTTGGCTGAATGCAGCGAGCCACCTCACCGAGAGATCCGACCAGCTTCTTTTTTACAGGGCACTTATGTTCCAGTTTTGCACACATTTCCATTAATTTAATAATTGTAGATGGATTGCACCTATAATTTAACTGTTTCTTATTACAAATGCACTGTTTTTAAAAGTTGCATATGATATACGCTTATTTAGTGAAACGAAAATAAACTGCATCAATATACATAAATTAAAGATGCATCAATAATCAATTTTTAATTGAATCTTAATCGAATCGTGGGGTGCCCAAAGATTCCCACCTCCAATTAATACAAACACATTAAAAAACACTCATATCTCAATGCCCATTGCAATGAATATACATACATTTTAACATGTTTTAACATGTGACATGTTTTTTTTTTAAAAAAAACTAACTTTTAGATAATAAATATTGTAAGAAAATAAATACATTAAAATATAGTATCATCAATTACAATAATCGTATGCAGTAATGTAATAATAATGTATAATATTTACATAGTACAGTAGACTTCTATAATATCTCCTTCAAGTTGTTTGTCCGTCAAACACGCTACAGCAGCTTTTCCATATTTTTATGGCCAAGTTGACTACACACATATTTATACATACACTCATATTTTTGATAATTTTTTGCTTTCATTCAATAAATATTGTCTATTATTTTTCCCAATACTGTTCTTAACACTCAATTTCGCTGTTCCAATGGCTGTAAAACAAAGGTATATTGATCCCCATCCACAAGCTATTGCTAGTGAGTAGAACCAAAAGTTTTGTGAGGGTCCTACGGGGTCCATACTGACAATCGCTTTGCCGACTAGAAATACTCTCGCAACTAAAAGTATAACAGTTAGCCAAGAGACAGCTCATATCTTAAAACACTTGGAAGTTGGGTGGAGCACACACATTTGAGGTACGATTGTATTAGTAACTGATAGTCATTAAATTGGCAACAAAGTTGCGAGGTCAACAACACTGAGCCATGAGCTGATCCTTGTGGGTAAAGAACCAGCCATTCCGCCACAAATAAATAAATGTATGGGAAACAGAGTGAGCCATTCATTCCGGTAGAAACTCAAACATTTTGATAATACAAAGTAGTATTAAGCATTTGATTGCTGTCCAATTCACATACTTGTGCGTTTTCAGGCAAACATGCAGTGCCCAATTTAGTGGCCAACCTGCCTGGTGGAGGTCAGAGTCAGCCTGTGCGAGCGCTATCGGAGGCAACAGTGGTGTCGGTGTTGAGCACGCTCCAAGAGGTGCTTGGCTCAAGTGTGGAAGCAGTAAAGACTCTCAGAGCCTCGCAAGGAATCGAGAGGCTAGTCCTCATCAACAAGGACGGGTAAGGATCTTCACTGAACTGTAGCATAGATTTAAATCTTGTCAATATTTCTTTGCAGTCTTTTAAGTCCCCGTTTTTCTCTCACGCTTGTGTAATCCCCCACTAGTAATCGTTCTGAGAGGGAAGTGCGCGGGGCTGGTCTAATATTGCAGACTGTGTGGGGCTACAAGGAGCTGCGGCGCACGTTAGAGAAGGATGGATGGAAGAAAACTGACTTCATGGTCAGCCTAAATCCTCCCAGCAACAACACCAGGGCCAACGGAGGATATGAAGACAGCACTCTGCCGCTCATAGATAAAGGTCAGATAGCAAAGGGCCGCTAGCTTGGTGCTCTTGTCTTCAGAAGGACCATTTATGTCCGTGCAAAAGTACAATTTATTTGTAAAAAAAAACAAAAAGCCTGTTCATAATCTTACATGCAACTTATATACTTGTATCTAGTTCTATTCATTCAAACGCTATATCCTCTCTTGCACTCATACATAAAGTCACACTCCTCATTTGATGCTCAGTTGATTGTATTCCAACATGTGACTTCTTCCCGGAAGTGAAAAAAAGCGGTCGTCAACCAAGGCAAGATGGCTGATGTGCATCAAGCAGCGAGCAAACTATATTGAGTACGCAAGGTGCCTAGATATTCCTGCAAAAAGCAGATATGAGCAAAAAAATCTAACTATGCAATGGAATAGACCCCTATTCTTTATCAAAAAAGATTTGCGGAGTGATATCAAGGATATCAAAGATCTGGGGCGGCATGGTGTGGTGGGTAGAGCAGCCGTGCCAGAAACCTGAGGGTTGCAGGTTCGCTCCCTGCCTCTTGACATCCAAATCGCTGCCGTTGTGTCCTTGGGCAGGACACTTCACCCTTGCCCCCAGTGCCGCTCACACTGGTGAATGAATGATGAATGATAGGTGGTGGTCGGAGGTGCTGTAGGCGCGAACTGGCAGCCACGCTTCCGTCAGTCTACCCCAGGGCAGCTGTAGCTATGAAAGTACCTTACCACCACCAGCATGTGAATGAATGATGGGTTCTCACTTCTCTGTGAAGCGCTTTGAGTGTCTAGATAAGCGAGATATAAATCTAATCTATTATTATTATATGTCGGTAGAGTTCCCAGACATATTGAACTATCTTGTGCTACACGACAAAACAGATGAAAACCTGGAAAAGAATGGGGGTCTACAACTTCTTTGTGTGGGTCTGGGTCAAAGAAATTGGTATCAAGACTCTCTCGGATAATTATGCATTGTATTTACTCGAATAAGGTTGCATTTCATGATTCAACTTTGCGTCTTGCGTCCATGTACAAACCCTGTTTCCATATAAGTTGGGAAATAGCTGGTTGAGAAAGGTTTTTCTTAAACTGTTCAACAATTTGCTCACACATTTGTTGACAAAGTGGTGACCGTCGCCCCATCCTTGTTTGTGAATGACTGAGCATTTCATGGAATCTACTTTTATACCCAATCATGGCACCCACCTGTTCCCAATTTGCCTGTTCACCTGTGGGATGTTCCAAATAAGTGTTTGATGAGCATTCCTCAACTTTATCAGTATTCATTGCCACCTTTCCCAACTTCTTTGTCACGTGTTGCTGGCATCAAATTCTAAAGTTAATGATTATTTGCAAAAAAAAAAAAATGTTTATCAGTTTGAACATCAAATATGTTGTCTTGTAGCATATTCAACTGAATATGGGTTGAAAATGATTTGCAAAAAATTGTATTCCGTTTATATTTACATCTAACACAATTTCCCAACTCATATGGAAACAGGGTTTGTAAACAAACTAGCACCCGACACCCGTGACTGCATATCCATTTAACAAACTATTACTGAATCATCACAATATTTGATTTTTGTCTTGTTGACATATGTACTCTGACACATTTGTGTACAAAATAAATAATAGAGGAGACAAAGAAGGACCTTTCTTGACAATGTATCATTGACTCTGACTTTCTGGTTTCTGTTTGTTAAAAATGTAAATACAAATAACATTAATATAATACTTGAATGGGAATACTAAGCGAGTAAAGTATATTAAAAATATATCAAACAAACCTTTAAGAAATAGTAATTTTGTCGTTGTCTTTCGTAAAGTCTTGCACTCTTCTGCACTTCTTGATTACCTCTTGAGGAACTCAGAAGAGATATTTATCCTTTTTACGATTTCAATGGTTCGAACAGCCAAAAACAACACAAGCTAAGGGGCATTTTTTTTCAGAGAAAGACTAAATGAACAGTCATTGAGAACAGACGCTGGCTTGACCACCACAGATATTTAATGAGCTGGACCTAAGCCGGACGTAAGGTCATTAAAATCCAAGCAATATAGTTTTTTTTTACCTGCATATGATGTGCTGATATTACCCAGCTCTTCGTTTCTGAAACCGATATCAAGTGGACATACGCAGCTGCGCACCACTGGAAAACAATGTGAGGTGACACTATCCCTGGATAATATGTTCTAAAAATGTTATCCCAGATTTTTTCACTAAATAATTGATTTACGTTTTTCCCCTTACAATTTAAAGAAACAAATACTAATGACAGAGATAATTAAGACATTTTCACTTTTATTTGATCAAAAATCAGTACCGGTAGTTTGAAGGAGACAATCAGTGCCACAACTTAGAGGCGACATGACAAAACTAAATTAAGAGCTTTCTCCGGGAGGCAATACTTCTGTCTTGAATAAAATACTCTCGTAAACATAAATACAGCAAATAATTGCATGCAGCTAAACTCCAACATAGAGATCAATAAAATGCGAACTTTAAGGGGACTTACTATGCAAAACCAACTTTTCTTACCAATTTGTACCTGTTTTTGTGTATTTGAGATCTGCATAAGTCCTGGAAATTTGAAATCAAACCATGGAGGCATGGCAGGGATATTTATAAAGCAATCTTGCCTTTCTTCATGCTTCCTCCCTACGAGCGTTTGAAATTTGCCCCACTTGTGACGTTTTTCATAGTGTGACGTCTGTGGATTTCTCCATATGTGGTAGAAATTTCCTCAAAGTGTTTTGTGAGAGTCAGCCATTGTAGTACGACGCTGTCGTCAATAAGCTCCTTCTTTTACTCTATCTTCTTGTTGTAGGGCAGAGTGACTCGTACATGCACATGCATCTTATGCCGTTGCCATTTCTAATACAAAGTACCGTATAGTTTGAACTTATATCTGTCAGTAGACACGCAATGGAAGCTCTAAAAACTACAACATGGATGACAGGGAGAAGACGCTGTCAAAGTGGAGCCATGTAAATAAGACCGCCCACACAGGGGCGCATACTGAAGAGAAGATGAATAAGCAGCTTGAAAACGGTCTGTAAAGCATAATCTATGCAAAAAATTTGACCGAACAACCACCATTACATGTTATATACACCACAAGGAAGTGTTTTAAATGTAGAAAAACATCGTAGTATGAGCCCTTTAAATCTTCACTCTTAAAATAAATTGCTGTATTTTCCATACTACAGAGCACAACGGTATATAAGCCCCACCCACTAAATTTAAGAAGAAAAGTTATTTTTACATATTAGCCGCAAAATAAGTTATTTACACAGGATGATTTTGTAAATTTTTATGTACATACCTTTATTGTTTCTAACGACGCTAGCTTAATTACATTACGATAGCACATGCAAATATGCATGAAAACACTACTATAACACATGACGGTTTAGTGACGGTAAGTATGATTTTTTTTTAGTTACAGTATATCTTAAAACTTACAAACCTCTCTTGGAGTGATGTATGAAAAAACCATACAAGTAGAAATGCTATGGATGAAGAGTAGAGATAACGACACTTGCACTAAACAAAAATTAATTCTGGAGTGAGCGCAGTGAGTGTAGCAGCCTACCAACTGGAAAATACGGTACTTCTTTTAACAAAATATACAGCATTGTACTGTATTCAAATAAGTAATAAAGTCCAGACTTGAGAGTGCTTTTTAGTTTCATTAAGTGGATAAACGCAGACTTTTTCACCAAATGGACACCACATCTTAAGCGATGTGCGGCGCGAAAGCTTAGTAATTGTTCTTCATTGTGCTTCTTTCTTATCATACATGGTACCTTGTGTAAGACGAAGCCACAGGACTCGGCTGCTTTTTAGCAAGAGTTTGTTTGTACGTTATGGTCTTTTTCACCTTGTAAATAGTTGCATTTCCCCAACTCGGCTAGATACTTCTGTTTCAAATGCTGGAATAAGTTTGTTGTGCTGCTGCTTTTTTAAGCAAACTTTGTAGCGTGCAGTCACTTGTTCAACACCTGTTGCCACAAATCCAAAAGATTGACAACAGTTTTCTTTCTTTGCAAAAACAGCTCGCTCTCTTTAAAGTCAGCACTAGTTTTGCTGTGTGTGTGGAAATCTCCGGTAAGGGAAAAAAAGTGGAGGGCTGAAGTTACAGAAACTCCATAGGGCAAAAAGTATGCTGGAGCAGGAGGAGAAAATGTTTTTTTTTTTTGTTTTGTTTGTTTTTTTAATCGTTTGCAACAAAAAACTGACATTTATTGATAAAATCGATGTATTGCCCAAGCCTGGGTGACACATGGTGCAATGAATAGTGGTGTCCCGATACAACTTTTTCACTTTCAATACGTTACTGATATTGGAGCCATGAGTATTTTTCGTCAGTGATATTGATCCGAAACGAAAACATCACAAATCATACATATGTTTTATTATTTTGTAGTGTGGAATTTTGGAAAAGTCTTGATCAAGTAACATTTTTCGAAGAACAATGGTAGATATGAAAACACTGACCTATTTATAATTGCCTGTCTGAAATGTACTTATGCTGTATTCAACTTGTATAGGTAAATGTTTTTTGGTGACACCTTGTGGCCACAATAATTCATTGCGTTCAGCTAATGATGCAGTAAGTCGAAGGAATTGAACACGTTTGTTACTGGATACTTAAATACTTTAATACGCTTCTGCCTTCGCATATTTGTATGTTTAATTAATATGCAACTGTAATTATTTGATACTTGTTTTTAGTGACAAATGGGCTGTTTTAAACTGCAGTATTCTTCAATTAAGGACTCTTATTATGAATGTCTAGTTTGTGTGCTTTTGTGTGCTTTGCTGTTGTGTAGCTGCTAGCAAGTAGCCTATAATCTACCATTTATTAACTTTTTATAAATGACTTAACTGAAGTACAAGAAAAGACCAATCATGTGTGCTTATTGGTAGACATTTTAATGTTAACTGGCTCTCAAGCTTTGCACAAGTAAACATGCTGCAAGACTGCTTGTATCATTTTACATGCAAGCCGATATACTGTAATCTGATTGTTTTTTTGCTTATATCAGACCTATACTCGTTATTTATATCTGCTCGGGTTACCCCTACTAATGAACACATTTTGCTTTCACTACGATGCCACAGAATGCATTTCACAAATAAACACTGTTTGTGAACAATAAAATTACTTCCGTAAGGAAGGGGATTAATATGGCCCCTTTTGTCACGTTTTACCTGACACATAAAACGTGACAAATTTGGGGTGTGCACTATCCACTTTAGCCGCCAGATGGCAGAAGAATGTTTGATATCTTTAAATGTGTTTTGTGGAAATGTAAACTTCGACTACAGCATCCGATACTATGCAGCGTGGCGCTTTCGATCATTTTCAGCAGACTGATTTGCAAAATTATTAATTCTTCTTCTCACACGAGATCCACCCAGGAATGAGGCCATATGAATCCCTTCCCTGCTGTATGGCAATGTCCGTTATAGCAAAAGTTTCATATTTATTTTAATCTCAACAAAACTGTCATTAAGAAATCATGAACCATAGTCAGGTTAAATAACTTGTTCCACTGTCAACTTTTAAGACAGGTTAGTCTTTTGAATAAGTTCACAAATAAGAATATAGTTAAATAATGTTAATAACACAATATTTAAAGCTGCACATTTCTATGTGACACAAACATTTGTATAAGAACAAAGTAAAGTGAAAAATATTAAAGTATGGTCTTATAAAAACACTGAAATTATAAACTGAGTATAGCTGTCTACTTGTAGTTTTTTTAGGGTCAGTGGCTTTTTACAATTGTTCAGGTATATAAACGCTGCATTTGACTCAGCGTGATTCTTCCAAATGTGTGTTGCCAGATCAAAAGTATTGAAAGACTTCTCCCTTTTTTCCTTTTAGTGTGGTTTATTCTCCCTCTTAGTCTTCTAATTATGTACATTTTCATTCATGTTCAGGGGGCAAAGGTGCACAAGAAATGATTCCAATGAACGACATGGGACCAGGCAAGTATTAACACAACACATTACAGTGATTTGATACTTGTCAAATATTATACTGACAAGAGTTTATATGATGATATTGTTCCATTAATACACGCTTGCTCAGACCACCGCTTTGAATGTGCTCCTCTCATTAGATGCCTACTCCACACTGGACCAGAGAGGAAGGAACACTCTGGATAACACCATTGAGCCTGATAATAAAGTTGCAGTGCAGGTACCACTCACTCACTTTTTAAATATGTATTTTTGTCAGAATAGTTTTCTCTTCCAAGAATTACAATTATTGAACAATTGATTTAAAAGTGATTGCAAAAAAGGTGCTCTTGAAGTGACATGTGGATTTGTTACATTTGCATTGCTATTGCTCAACCTAAAGGTGTTATTTCATTCTTTTAAAGGGCCTTAGTATGCTAAACCAACATTTATTACCTTTTGTTACCCGTTTTGTGTATTTGGGATTCCCATAAATCCTGGAATATTTTATATCAAACCATGGAGGCTTGGCGGAGATATGTATGAAGCAATCTTGCCTTCTTCCAAACTTGCTTCAAAGAGGTGTTTGGAATTTGAGACTATTTTTACGTCAGTGGATACGTCCTTATATGGTAGAGGTTCATTAGAAGACCTTTGCCCAAGTCCACCGTTGTTATCCAGCTGTGTTCTAAAGTTGTAGTCAATAACTTCCTTTTTTTTCTCTATCCTCTTGTTACGGGGCAGACTGGCTCATACATGCACATGCATGCTTAAATCATTCGCTATTTCCATTTTTAATAAGTAGCATATAGTTCTAACTCATATCTGTTCGTAGACTCGATATGGAAGCGTTACAAACTGCAACATGGCTGAGGGGTGGAGACTCACTCATAGGGGGATTGTTCTGGATGACGACTTCAACACATAAATAAGACCGCCCACAAAATGGCACATTCTGAAGAGACTTTAATTGTCTTTTAAAGTTGTTGAAATTCAACGATTTGGTGCATTTGCAAACAGCTAAATTATGTACAAAGCAAACTATAACAACCTGCTACAGGTAATTTACATCAATTCTTCTCAACAAAAAATGGATAAATATAACCTTAGAGGAAAATCTAATTTAAAACATTTGTATGGGCGTACAAAATTCAAAACCTTTAGCATATCCGTATGTGGAATTAAATTATGGAATGGATTAAGCAAATAAATCAAATAAAGCACTAATATGATTCAGTTTAAGAGACTGTTCAAACTACAAGTGTTCACAAAGTACAACAAATAACAATGATGATGAACATCTTGAACCTTTTTTTTTTTTTTTTTTAGATAATGATTTATGTATTTGATATTTGTTTACTTACTTATGGTATATTTATTTATTATTTATGTATTCACTGTTCTGTTACAGAGAACAAGGAAATGGGATAAAATTGCTATGATATGAAATGGGGTAGGATTAAATAAGCTCTGCTTCTTCCTACTCCTTTTCGGACGTGCTGTAATGAAACAACTGGAAATGTGTAATGCATTACATTGTATCATATGCATATTCGAAATAAACTGAAACTGAACTGAACAGTCAGAAAGCGGCTTGAAGATAAAACATAATCTGTGCAAGGTTTTGACCAAAGCACCGTGTTCATATTAATATGACCCATTTAGGTCACTCTTACACAATGGCACCTTGTTTTTTTATTATTTTATTAAAATCTTTTTCATAATAATCTTAGGTTTACTACGCCATTTTTAGTACTGAAAGGGTAACTGAATTTTTTGGGGGGGAGTTTTGCCTATCACTGGAGTGGTATTTCACAAACCTGCTGTGCTAAAATACATGTCTAAATTCATGATTTTAGCACAGCAGGTTGTGAAATACCACTCCAGTGATAGGCAAAACTCCCCCCCAAAAAATTCAGTTACCCTTTCAGTACTAAAAATGGCGTCGTCACACTGTGGACTCTTGACATTTTAGCTAAAACAATATAAACTAAAACTACTCTTGTAACTATTTGCAGCCATGAATTTAAGTAATATTGAAGTACTGCGTTGCAATTCTGGCTGTGATACTGTGTTGCACAAATTAAAAGCTGCGAGATAGGTTCAGACCAACCGATGAGCTTCTAAATTTGTGCTGGATTCACAGAGCAGTACCCTCATTAGCAGCAGTGAACATTACTGTGCTCACACACACCCACGCAAAACATGTTGTTGCACGTCTTCCGGCAGCTCTTTGTTTTTATAGGTACCTTGCACATTCCTTACGGCTCTTGCTCAACCTGCTATGTGAATTAAAACCAAACTAACATCTTTGGAAAGTCACCTTATGATGTGTCCTAACCTGCCGCCGCTCACAACTGAAACTTTTATCCAGTTTCCATGTTGGTCCTTTTATTTGGTACAAAACCCAAAACCAGTGAAGTTGGCACGTTGTGTAAATCGTAAATAAAAACAGAATACAATGATTTGCAAATCCTTTTCAACCTATATTCAATTGTATTCACTGCAAAGACAAGATACTTAACGTTCAAACTGGAAAATGTTATTTTTTGCAAATATTAGCTCATTTTGAATTTGATGCCTGCAACAAGTTTCAAAAAAGCTGGCACAAGTGGCAAAAAAAAAGAGAAAGTTGAGGATTGCTCATCAAACACTTATTTGGAACATCCCACATGTGAACAGGCTAATTGGGAACAGTTGGGTACCATGATTGGGTATAAAAGCAGCTTCCATGAAATGCTCAGTCATTCACAAACAAGGATGGGGCGAGGGTCACCACTTTATGAACAAATGCGTGAGCAAATTGTCCAACAGATTAAGAACAACATTTCTCAACCAGCTATTGCAAGGAATTTAGGGATTTTAGCATCTACGGTCCCTAATATCATCAAAAGGTTCAGAGAATCTGGAGCAATCACTGCACGTAACATTGAATGTCCATGACCTTCGGTTCCTCGGGCGGTACTGCATCAAAAACCGACATCAGTGTGTAAAGGATATCACCACATGGGCTCAGAAACACTTCAGAAAACCACAGTCAGTAACTATAGTTCGTCGGTACATCTGTAAATGCATGTTAAAACTCTACTATGCAAGCGAAAGCCATTTATCAACAACACCCAGAAATGCCGCCGGCTTCGCTGGGCCTGAACTCATCTAAGATGGACTGATTCAAAGTGTTCTGTGGTCTGACGAGTCCACATTTCAAATTGTTTTTGGAAACTGTGGACGTCATGTCCTCTGGACCAAAGAGGAAAATAACCATCTGGATTGTTATAGGCGCAAAGTTCAAAAGCCAGCATCTGTGTTGGTATGGGGGTGTATTAGTGCCCAAGGCATGGGTAACTTACACATCTGTGAAGGCACCATTAATGCTGAAAGGTACATACAGGTTTTGGAGCAACATATGTTGCCATCCAAGCAACGTCTTTTTCATGGACGCCCCTGCTTATTTCAGCAAGACAATGCCAAGCCACATTCTGCACGTGTTACAACAGCGTGACTTCGTAGTAAAAGAGTGCGGGTACTAGACTGGCCTGCCTGTAGTCCAGACCTGTCTCCCATTGAAAATGTGTGGCGCATTACGAAGCGTAAATATGACAACAAAGACCCGGACTGTTGAACAACTTAAGCTGTACATCAAGCAAAAAAGGGAAATAATTCTACCTGTAAAGCTTCAAAAACGGGTCTCCTCAGTTCCCAAACCTTTACTTAATGTTGTTAAAAGGAAAGGCCATGTAACATGTGTCCCTGTGCCAACTTTTTTGCAATGTATTGCTGCAAATAGATTTCAAGTTAATGATTATTTGCAAAAAAAAAATGAAGTTTCTCAGTTCGAACATTAAATATCTTGTCTTTGCAGTATATTCAATTGAATATAAGTTGAAAAGGATTTGCAAATCGTTGTATTCTGTTTTTAGTTACGATTTACACAACGTGCCAACTTCACTGGTTTTGGGTTTTGTATTTTCTGCTAATCATTTTCCTCTTTCATACATTACACTTCTTCTATTTGTCTCTATCCCAGGGAGGGAAGTTTGGGGAAAGACAGGCCTCTTTGCCTCTAACGGATTCTTATGATGGTTAGGCCACACCCACTGTGTAACTGCATGAATGTGCATGGTATGTGTGTCACACGGGCAACTGCGCTCAACTCACTGCATGGTCTTACTAGCATTTTTTCATGTTGTGTTGCCAGTGAGCTTCTGTTGTACTGTGATTGTATGCCTGTGAATATTCTCATCCATCCAGGGCATTGAATCGATGGTTTTGCCTCTCATCCGAGCAGGCTTGATCAGTTCATGTTCAAAGACTAGATAGGACCGCCTTCCGCCCGATTGTAGCTGAGATAGGCTCCAGCACCCCCGCGACCCCGAAAGGGATAAGTGGTAGAAAATGGATGGATGGATAGATAGGACTGCTGTAGTCTAAGTGGATGATGCAGAATCTATGGTGCATTGTACGTCAATGCTGTCTTTTAATCCCTTTGTATGAGATCCAATAATTTACGGCTGTCTTGTTGGTGGCTGGTAGAGGTCTCACTTTTTATATCCAAACAACAATCGTTTTGCACCTCAAAATAGCAAATATAATTTTGTTGTGATAAATACTTTGGATTCTGCACCGTCTTCTCAGAGTACAGGTCCTATCTAGTCTTTGAACATGAACTGTAGGCCTGTTCGGATGAGAGGCGAAACATCTTCTCAGACAACTCAAACAGTCCAGTTACAATTGATTCAGTGCCTTAAGAATACTGTAGTTGGTGTGTTTTATTATGTGCTGTAGCTGCAACTGTGTACTGCAGTGGTCATCAACTTTTTTGAGCCTAACATTACTCATCTCGTCCATGAACCCATGCTAGTGAGACCTTTGGGATCAGCCGTTAAAGTCCCAAAGGTCAACATCGAGAATTGGTTGCATAAAGTTAGTTTGGACAAGTGTGAATGCCAGTAATGGGTCAAATGATGCTGTGATCATATGAAACATAAGCAATAGGGGTGTCCAAAAAAAAATTGACTTTGAGTATAATGGCGATTCATATTTGTAACGATTCTTAATCGATTAAAATAATATATTTTTTATTTTTTATCGATCTGTCCTGTCCAGCCACTCAGGCAAATCATATTGTTGCTGTAGATGCCCACTGTACAGATTTACTTTAGAAAATAGAAGTGTTGGATACTTCTCTTGTTGCCTTATTTTTATTTGATTTTATCAAATGTTTGGGAAGCTTTTTAGCAAACAAAACACATTTTCTTTTAAGTAATAAAGGAATAGATCAGAGCTGTTTATTTTATGGAGGAATGTAGTTAATCATAGAACCGGCATCCAATTTTACTAAAAAAGTATAGATTTTGAAATGAGTAATTGAATTGATAATTTTGAATACATTCTGAATCAACCCTTGTGTGGTGTTCGGGTCTGTGGGACCCGTTTTCGATTTTTATTAAAAGAAAAATGATACAATTAATTAATTTTTCAAACTGAGACTCACTGGCTTTGGCTCATTTTCTGTGAAGAACATATATCAGAATACATATTTAATGAACACAAACCATACACCCCCCCTACACATTTCTATTACATATAAGATGTCTGGGATCCACTGGACCTGGGGCTAATAGAAGTGTGGAAATTGATGTTCTGTGTACCACACGCACGCACGCACGCACGCACGCACGCACGCACGCACGCACGCACGCACACACACACACACACACACACACACACACACACACACACACAGCAGGCCTAGACGGGGAGGACAGAGTGTAGGTACACAGAACATCAGAGGGTCAAATGTGCGACAAAATGAGCGCAGACAGTGTTGACAAACAATGTTGCAACCTTGTGTGGGAAGCGCAGGTGCAGAAACACAAAAGAAGAATCCCTGTGGGATGCAGAAACTGGCAGAGAAATTTCCATGCAACGTTCATATTGTTGTTACTCAGCCAGTGTTTGTGGGTCTTAGACTTAGACTTACTTTTTTTTGTCGTTCAAATTTGAACTTTACAGTACAGATAAGAACGAAATTTCGTTGCATTAGCTGGTTGGTAGTGCAGGATAAAAAAGCAATAAGGTGCAGATATAAATAAATAGATTACTGTAAAGATAAATATATTGCACTTTTGCATATGCATCTACGTTTATGGATGTATCTTATATTGTCTTTATACTCCAGCGAGTTCATCCATTTTTGGGGGGAATTGAGGAGATTATTATGATGCGTTCAAGAGTCTTACGGCCTGAGGGAAGAAGCTGTTACAGAACCTGGAGGTTCTGCTACAGAGGCTGCGGAACCTCTTTCTAGAGTCCAGCAGTGAAAACAGTCCTTGGTGGGGTTGGGAGGAGTCTCTGCAGATTTTCTGAGCCCTGGTCAGGCAGCGGCTTTTTGGGATCTCCTGGATAGAAGGAAGAGGAGTCCTGATGATCTTTTCGGCCGTCCTCACCACTCTCTGCAGAGACTTCCAGTCTGAGGCACTGCAGGCTCCAGTCCAGACAGAGATGCAATTGGTCAGTAGGCTCTCTATAGTGCCTCTGCAGAATGTGCTGAGAATGGGGGGAGGGAGCTGTGCTCTTTTCATCCGACGCAAAAAGTGCATGCGCTGCTGAGCTCTTTTTACAAGAGCTCCGGTGTGTAGGGACCAGGTCATATTGTCAGTTATCTGCACCCCCAGGAACTTGGTGCTGCTTACCATCTCTACCGCTGTGCCGTTGATGTAGAGTGGAGCGTGGCTGGACTGGTGCTTCCTGAAGTCGACAATGATCTCCTTGGTCTTGTTGACATTCAGGACCAGGTTGGTGGTTCTGCACCAGTCAACCAGATGTTTCACCTCCTCCCTGTAGTTTATGTCATTGTTGTCACGTGTCTTCACAATGTGGTTAGTAGTGGACCTGGTGCAGCAGTCATGGGTCATCAACGTGAACAGCAGCGGGCTCAGGACGCAGCCCTGGGGGGAGCCGGTGCTCAGGGAGATGGCACTGGAGGTGTTGTTGCCCACTCTCACAGACTGTGGTCTGTCTGTGAGGAAGTCAAGTAGCCAGTTGCATAGGGGGGTACTGAATCCAAGGGGGGCCAGTTTGCTCACCAAGTGCTGCGGGATGATGGTGTTGAATGCCGAGTTGAAGTCCAGAAACAACATCCGCACGTGTGTGTCCTTTCCTTCCAGATGTGCTAAGCTCAGCTGGAGTGTAGAGGAGATGGCATCCTCTGTGGAGCGGTTAGGGCGATAAGCAAACTGGTATGGGTCGAATGTGGGGGGAAGTCTGGAGACAATGTATTCCTTTACCAGCCTCTCGAAGCACTTCATTACAGATGTTTTTTGGGATAAGTCAGTATTTTAACATAAAAGTGTTTGATTGTGAGGCATTAAAAGCCACAAAATGCAACGGGTCCATCAGACCCACAAACACTGGCTGAGTAACAACAATATGAACACCACACAAGGGTTAAATCGTTACCCCCAAGAATTGAATCGTGTGGTGCCCAAAGATTCACAGCCCTAATAAGGAATGATACTGACACTTAAAACCTCTTTGTGTCACTTAAAAAAAATATCAGCGATAGTTATTGTGTCTTTTGACTGCAAAGTGCCATGCTATGTATTTTGGGAAGCTTTTTCGGGTCTGGAATACTTAAAGAAGTTTTAGGAGTGGCGTGCCGCGGTTGACTTAGGTTTTTGTCGCCATCACCAATCTAAATGAAACTAAAAAAAAGGAAAAGTAATTTTGATCTTACAGCGCCAAATAAATTATAATATTTTATTTTCCTTAGCATTATTTGGCTTTGGAGTTGCTTGTTTCATGTTATTTTCTGCAAGAAGACTATATTTATTTGCTATCAATTTTATTTGCAGGTCAAATGTAGTGACTTTTTTTAATACAGCAGATGCCGCCATGATGAAACATCAACACAATATCTGTGCAGTGTGCCACACACTTACTCATTCATCACACACTTCATTTACCCACCGAAATCAGGACTACTGTACCAGACTGTCTGAGAGATGGGTCTCGTACCGCGTGCAAGTGAACTCTAGTGCGCCTTATGCACCAAAACAGTGGATAAATGAGTGAAACCAGGCAAAAGCCAATAGAAAGCTGAGTAAAAATCACAAATGCAAGATCAATGTCAACCCTAAATTTAAATAGAGTAGCTAAACCAGAGGTCCAGAAACTGTTTTGTTTTGTTTTTTATCTCTCCTGTCCAGCCTTTAGGCAGATCCTATTGTTGATGTCACTTGAGCCTTCCTCAGAGTCGCTGCTTCCTGGTGTGACGTGCCTACAAACAGCTAGCCGTGTTTTGGCTTCCCACATCTCTTACACTATAAAAACCATTTGTCCGCACACAACAATATTTTACTCATGAATGTTTCTACATTTTTTTTCACTTTAATGAAATACTTTATCCCTTTTGTTTCTTTAATTACTTTGGAATATTCACCTCATAGCGATCACATCGACATCCATGTGACGTTACTGACACCCAGTCAGTAAACAGTATTACATCCCGTCAATCTGTTTATTCTCTTAAAAAGACGCCACCACCATACATCTAATGTCTACTTGACTATGGGAAAAATCAAATAAATCAGATCTCACTATCAAAATCCTTAGTCGAAGACAGCCCTAATGTTAAGAAATACATATTAACTTTCTTCTGTCGCTTCGTTTTGTGGTCGGAATGGTCGCACAGCCAGAGTCAGACCTACCATTGGGCAAACACAGGCAGCCCCCCAAACGTCTCATAACAATGAATAATAGTTTTCTTCTATTTAAAACAAGTATTTATTTATTAGCAACTTAATTTGTGCGCTCAAAGATACATCAACATATTAATTCAATATTGATTGTTTTAAGAGTTCTCTTGTCCATTCTCAGGCAATGGGCTATTCCATGTTACTGCACATGGCAGACTTGATTCAGGAAGATGTTCCAAAATACGTTAACGTGGTTTGGAGAAGTTTTCCCAAACAGTTTTTATTACCTGCTCAGTGGCCTAGTGGTTAGAGTGTCCGCCCTGAGATCGGTAGGTCATGAGTTCAAACCCCGGCCGAGTCATACCAAAGACTATAAAAATGGGACCCATTACCTCCCTGCTTGGCACTCAGCATCAAGGGTTGGAATTGGGGGTTAAATCACCAAAAATTATTCCCATGCGCGGCCACCGCTGCTGCTCACTGCTGCCCTCACCTCCCAGGGGGTGATCAAGGGTGATGGGTCAAATGCAGAGAATAATTTCGCCACACCTAGTGTGGTACTTTAACTTGTTTTAAACTACCCAAGGTGTCTCACTGACACCCAATGTAGGTGCTCTACAACAGCACCAGTCAGTCAGCAACAGCATTGCAGAGATGAAGTAGTGTGAGACACTGTTCATCACAAATATGTGAGTATTGAAGCACTCTAAATGGTAAACTATTGCAACCAGGGGTCTGGTAAGATGTTGTGCGAGCATGGCAGGCAGAAACTTGAGAGGCACGTCATGTCTCTCATTCAAACACGTGTGTTGGAATGTTGTGTTTTGCTTGATTAGGTCTCTTTTTCCCACCAGTCACTCACTTCCGGCCTTCACAAAAACAGTGCTACACGTCCCATTGGGTCCAACTGTGCTAACAAAAAATGGTCCCCCAAAAATGGCTTATACTTTATTAAATGCTGATTAATGTTCTTATCAATTACTGTAAAAGTGTTGGAATCAATCATATTAATTGGCCAGCTTTTATTATAGTTGTGAACAACAAATGGTAAATTACCATATTGTTCTTGTTGTGTAGGGCCCCGATGGGTAGATTTGCCTTGGGCCCTAAATGACTAAATGGGGCTTTAAGGCCCTGTTACAGTGCACACCAAATCAGATTTTTTTGCCTTTGAGTGACACAGATCGATTCTTTTTGTCACTCTAAACCAGATCTGTTCAAAATACGGCCTGCGGGCCACATGAGTACCATTAAGATTTTCAATCCGGCCCGCTGGACGTTCTACATAATTTTTTTAGACTTAACATCAAAACTGTAGCCGCCATTATGATGTGCAGTGCTGTTTCGAAATGACTAAGTGTTGAATTGTAGAAAGTATTTCAATGGTTGATATCTGCACTTTTGAGTGTTATACGAATTATTACGGTAATCTTCGTCACAGCACCTTTGACTAGAAACAAGCCAGAGTGGGCGGGGTGTGTTTCAGAGCAGCCAGCCTGAAACGCGTGTGTCAGAAACAGATGCTGAAGCAGATTTTTACAACAAATTCCTGCATAAAAGTGATAATATATCATATTGTTGGTGTTTATTACACTTTGCATTCATATTGTGCTCTTTTTTACATTTGTGTTGTGTTTTGCTTGATTGTAAAATATGTCTATCGAGGAGCTGGTCTGAAAAGTAAAAGAGGAGCGACGTTCATATGTTGTTAATAGTCAGTATGTTATTGTTCATAGTTAATATTGTAAATCCCACTTTCTTTATTTTAATGTTCATTTTGGGTGTTCCATTCAGTAAAAAACTGTAAAATTTGATTCCGTTTTTTTTAGGTGGTCTGTCATAACGTTTTTAGAAGTCTATCGGACATTGTGACTTTTGTTTGTGGTGTTCCTGGAAAAAAAGGACCCAAACACACATACTGTACAGCAGATTTTTACAGCTAAATGTGTACATATAATTTATCCACACATACCCTTTGGCCCCCAAGACAATTTTTTTTTCTCAATGTGGCCCCCCGAGTCAAATATTTGCCCAACTCTGGTCTATACGCGCCAAAGTGTTTCAAATCTGATCTTTTCTCATTTTTCACAATTCAGGCCACATCAGGAGGTACCGGTAGTCCAAATCCGATTGGAATTTGATCTTTACAAATCTGACTTCAGTCAAAACACAATGCGACCTGAATGCAACCTGTATATGACTTTATCGTCAGCTTTGGGCGAGCTACGTCACTCGTGTGCGCCGGAAAAGACGCAATCGCCAACGGAAGTGAATATTTCATCACAACATCCGGTTTCAGTCAACAAAGTCTATTTAAGACGACCACATTTTTGGTGCATCACTTGTCAATAATGCGCAAATAATAGGCTATATGTAATATATGTATATGAATTTTGATTCTGAAGAAATAGTGATTGTTGAAAGACTGGAATTAACACTGGCACATTTGCTTACATGCGAGTTGAAAAATAAAGCTCACGTAGATCCACACTGATGTCTGTGTCTCCTCTACTTAACAGCCATTAAAAGATTAACACCTCCCAAACATATTACATTATATACAGTACAGGCCAAAAGTTTGGACACACCTTCTCATTCAATGCGTTTTCTATATTTTCATGACTATTTACATTATAGATTGTCACTGAAGGCATCAAAACTATGAATGAACACATGTGGAGTTATGTACTTAACAAAAAAAGGTGAAATAACTGAAAACATGTTTTATATTATAGTTTCTTCAAAGTAGCCACCCTTTGCTCTGATTACTTTTTCGCACACTCTTGGCATTCTATCGATGAGCTTCAAGAGGTAGTCACCTGAAATGGTTTTCACTTCACAGGCGTCATAGTTTTGATGCCTTCAGTGACAATCTACAAGGTAGAAAGTCTTGAAAATAAAGAAAACACATTGAAATGAGAAGGTGTGTCCAAAAATAAAGAAAACACATTGAAATGAGGTGTGTCCAAACTTTTGGCCTGTACTTTACATCCA